>NW_024829928.1:0-1423 GCF_019175285.1 Sceloporus undulatus
GTGCGAAAAAGCGCCGAAAAGCACCAAATTTTTTTTTCGTAAGCCGAAAAAAAAAAACGTAACCCGGAACAGTTTTTTCCTATGGGATTTTTTCGTATCCCGGAAATTTCGTAAGGCGGTGCTTTCGTATCCCGGGGTACCACTGTATTGTGGTTTTGTGCAGAAAGCAGTATTTTCTACAGAAGAAATAGCCTTTTCTGCATGAAAAATAATTTGTACAGAAAATGCTATGAAGAGAATATGTACAGAAAAAAGTCTGGAATCAAAACATCAAAGCTGGTTAAGCTCATTTCTGGCATAAGGAAGGACCATTGTGTGTGAACTGGTCTGCCCAAAGACTTCACAGTATTTAGCCCAATGCTTGGAAGTGATGCACTACAAAGAACACCACTAATTAGAATGCTTTCCTTTTCTTGGTAATAAGGGTGTATTCCAGAAATAACATTATCCCAAAAATAACGTTAAAGACCAACACCTCATTGGCTGTAGTAAGTTCCTATTTAGTTTTAAAAATTACTTTTAAAGGTCCTTTTAGAGACATCAGGAGTATTTGAAGTTTTCAGTGGGAAAGTGATATGTATTGGTGCAATCATGGCCTTGGAGGGAGAGAAGGGGCAGTACAGCTCCATAATGCCTAGCGCAGAAACAGAAGAAGGGCACCCCCTCCATTCCATCTGCCATCTGCCAGCCTCAGAGGGAGAGAAGCAGCACAGCTCCACCATGCCTAGGCCCAGAGGCAGATGGAACACCCTCCCTCCATTCCAACTGCCAATGTCCTGGCCTTCGAGGGAGAGAAGTACCAGCAGTACTGCTGGGCTTGATCCCCTTTCCCTGTGCCATTCCCTTCTCCTTTTGTGTCCTGTCTTTTTTAGATTGTAAGCTGGAGGGCAGAGTAGGGTATAAACTGAATGAATGAATGAATAACAAACTATGGCCTGTTACAGACTGCCAAAATAAAGCTGCTTTGGGTCTCTTTGGAGGTATGCTATTTAAATGACGCATGGGTCCCAAGAGTCCGGAGGTCGCGCCAAAGCCACACTCCATTCCTAAGCACTGGAGGGCAGCTTTGGTGCAGCTTCCGGATTCTTAGGATGCATGCATCATTTAAACAGCATACCTCCAAAGAGACCCGAAGCAGCTTTATTTTGGCAGTCTGTAACAGGCCTATGTATAAAATATTGCAATGAGCAGCAACATGCATTATTTGGTAAAACCGTAACAGTTAATGGGAATGAATTGTTGTTGTTGCTGCTGCTGTTGTTTTTAAAAAGAACTTTCTAAGCTCTGGCTTAATTACTGTTCATGCACAAGCAGCTGATGCAGCGACATGGATATTTTGGGTCTAAAGTTTAAAGGGCCATTTGTGGTGCTGAACCCCATCTCCCAGATAGATTCCGTAATTTGGACAATTCCTTTATAGTTC
>NW_024829929.1:0-629 GCF_019175285.1 Sceloporus undulatus
AGTGCTGGGAGACTCCTGTTAAATGCCCTGGCTGTTGGACTGTGGGGCCTGTCAGGGTTCTGTTTTGTTCCAGGTGCAGTTTAATATCTACATGAAACTGATGAGTGAGGTCATCCAGACTTTTAGGATGTGGTGTGATCAGTATGCTGATGATACCCAACTATGACTTTCCTTTCCATCCGATTCCAAGGAAGGTGTCTCAATTCTGTCTGTTTTCAGTTATACCCCAGGCTTGTTACTGAACTAGCTAGATGTCATCTGGATTGTCACACTAGAGGGGGGGGGGGGGTTGGGCACTAAGAGGGCCGGGGTGAGGGATGTTTTATTTGGTCCATGCAGACAGGGCCCAGGACACAAGGAATAGCAAGAATGAATGCTATATCCAAAAGTAATTAATTGATTAATTATACTTTTGCCTAGAATTGAAATGGATTTGATCCCAGAAATTCCTCTCAAAATTTTCTTTTTGGGGCATGCCTTGTGTTTACACTTCTGGCATATCTTTGGTTTGTACTTAGCAAATCATTTTGTAATCTTAATATATAAATTTGCCATCTTCTACAGACTTACCAAGACATAAACTGCATTTATCATAATGAAACTTACTTCTAAGTAAAAAATTACAGACT
>NW_024829929.1:729-1423 GCF_019175285.1 Sceloporus undulatus
CTGGTGCCACAACAAACTACTAATTTCAGGATTCTATAGGATGGACCCATGGCAGTTAAAGTGGTGTCATTAATGTCATTAGCTGCATTAATTAAGCAATATATCAGCAATCTCAGTCTCTTACCTCATGCCATTCTCTGGAATGATAATGAGTGATAAGGGATGGAAAAAACATTCAAAAATATTTTAAAAACCCCATGTTTTTAAGTGTTTTTTTTTCCTAGCCTGAAAAGAGTCTTTGCAATTCGGAGCCTATTCTGTGTGGGGTTTTTTTTATTTTGCTTTGCTTTTTTTTTTTCTTTGCAGAAAACACTACTTTCTAGACATAAAATAATATTTCTGACAGAAACACTATTTTCTGTGCAAAACCCTGCAGGAAAAAAAATGCTGTAATTGAGGAATCATTCTACACAAAATTTACATGTGGATGATTTGCATAGAAAACATTTTGTGCACAGAAAATGCATTTTTAGTTCAATAAAAATATTTCTGCTCAGAAATATTATTTTCTGCTGAAAAAATGCTGCTTCATTAGCAAAAACTGCTGTTTTCTGTATGAAATAATCATGTGATTCTATAATTCTATGTCTGAATTTTGCATAGAATAAGTCCTAAATTGCAAATCATCTTTAAAAATTGTGTGGTTTTCAAAGACTTTCTTGCAGAAGGAAGAACATTGTTAAAAAACTGCCTT
>NW_024829930.1:0-1423 GCF_019175285.1 Sceloporus undulatus
AGCGGCCGCGGAACGAATTAATTTCGTAACCCGAGGGAGCAGTGTATGTATTTATTGGGTCAATAAAATAACCTGGGAAAGACTGGACTAAGAGCACAGTGGTTTTAACATGCATGTGAAGCTAAAATTTATTGGTAAGTACTATCATTCCAGAGGCAGTATGTCCCAAAGATCAAGGGCAATTACGCTGAAAGATTTTATTTGGAGGGGCTGCCTTATTGTCTGTTGACATTTTAGGTAAAACTTTCTGATAAGGTTTCACATTGGTGGTGATGGTACATTGGTTACTGCAGGTGACAAAAAAGGATGAAAAGAATATTTGAAAATATTTGAATTTTTTAAAAAAAGTTTTGAAAGTGTTAGTAAACTAAGTTGAGAAGAATCCTAGACAGGCAAAACTTGTCACACTTCAGGTCATGTTCTGCATAAAAAACGCACATAGGTGTTTGTTTCTTAACACAAAAAAAACCAGCATTTTCTGAAGAAAAAATAACATTACTAAGGGGAAAAATTTTCCTATACAGAAAATATAATTTTATGTGTAGGAAATTTGTTTTCTGAGTAGATAATGCCACCTTTTGTGCAAAAAAAACCAAAAACAAAACAAACATGATTTTCTCTGCCAAAGACAAAATTCAGAACAGCCAATAGTCTTTAAAAATATACACTTTGGGGTGACTTTCTTGCAGTAGGAAGAATACTTTAAAAATTATTTGTTGCATAAATCAAATTCCTGAATGAACAAATGAACTAATAAAATTTATGAAAAATTACATGCTTAGAGGTGAATTGCCTTCTGGTTTTATGGTCATTCCTCTCAAAACTGTACAGGAGACATCCAGCCCCTGGACTCTATGGGGGTGTTCTCACTTGTGATTTACAACTATTTTAAATACAGCGGTTCATTATAAAGTGACTCAAAATACAGCGAGTTTTATCCCGTTTTTCAAATCACTTTATCTTCATCGTTCCCATTTACTTAACATTTTATTTTGATTCGCTGTAATTGTCCTGGTTTCGTTCCCATTCATGGATGAATCAGTGTATATTTAAACTGGTTCTGTTACTTTTTCGTTCACATTCACTTGTTTCAGCTGTCAATCAAAGCGACGTCATCATGACGCTGAGTCCTGTAATTTCCGGTCTCTCTTACTTTTGTTATTTGTGGGGAAAGATGGTTGAGGGAGAGAGAAAACTGCCTGCCTCCCCAAAGCACTTCTGCTTGGCTGCCTTGGAAGAAAGAGGGGAAGTTCCTCCAGCAAAGCAGTCATCCTTCTGGCTTGGAGATTTGGGGAGTGATTTTTTTGGAGGGGCAGCAGTCAATTAAAATCGTCTGCATCCGAGGCTCTTCTGTTGCATCTCCGCAGACAAGAAGAAGCCTTATTCGTCCTCTTCTGTGTCTCCCCATATTAACTGCCATAAC
>NW_024829931.1:0-1423 GCF_019175285.1 Sceloporus undulatus
TCAGTTAATGAACTGGATGTGTTCCTGGGCATTACATTTTTAACAGAAAATGTGGGGTACTAGAGGAGGAAATAACATGGAAAGAAAAAGGATAGCTTCCTACAGCACCTCTACTAGGTGACAAGCCCAACACCATCAGACCTGAAGAGGAAGAGCCCTCCCCTCACTCCTTCCAACTGTCATCTTCTGGCCTGGGAAGGAGTGAAAGGACAGGCCCAACCCCATTGAGCCTGACCTCGATTAAGAAAAAGAGTCCTCCCTGCAGTCCATCTGCCTTGGTCCAGGCCTCAGAGGGAGAGAAGAATGCTGGACCAGATCCCCTCCCCCCCACACCATTCCCTTCTCCTTTTGTGTCGTGTCTTTTTAGATTGTAAGCCTGAGGGCAGGGAACCATCTATTATCCCCTCTGTTGTAAGCCGCCTGGATTCCCAGTGATTGGGCGGCATATAAGTAAATCCTATTATTATTATTATTATTATTATTATTATTATTATTATTACCACACCATGAAAGAAAGAAAAAGAAAGGGAGGGGAGAAGGGAAATAAGAGCAGTTCAACATATTTCAGCAAACTTTTTATCCAAACAGATGGGTTCTGCGAGCTTCTTAGCATCTTGGTAACTTATGTGGTTCAATCCCATGTGAATTACTATAATGCCTTCAATGGCCCAAAATGCATGGGTCAAATAAAGTGACTTCTGGCTGCTTTGTGGGCATGTTGTTTAAATGACGCATGGTCCCAAAGCATTCGGAAGCCACTCTGAGGCCACACTAAGGTGGCAAGAGAAAAGGGATAGCATCCTATGCCACCACAATTAGCAATAGCAAGTGCATTTCTATACCACTTATCAGTGCACTTAAGTACTTCCTAAGTGGTTTACAAAGTGTAAGCTAATTGCCCCCAACAAGCTGGGTATTCATTTTTGCAACCTACAGAAGGATGCAAGGCTGAGTCAACCTACAGAAGGAGGCAATTGCTGGTACTGAACTCACAACCTTGTGGTTTATGAGTGAGTGGCTGCAGTACAGGTATTTAACCACTGTACCACCAGGAGCTAGACTTTTTAGGTTCTGATTTAATTTTCTCCTGCCAGTGGCTACTTGGCACTATGGTGGCCACCTGCTTTGGAAGCGGGCCATGCAGTTGCTGCAGTCCTGGCATGATCAGAGCTGGACTGGCCAGAGGCTGCTCCTTCTGGGACAGGTGCTTTGGCCTGGAATGGAGCTTCCTTTGAAAATTGTTCAATAACTTTAATTGGCTCAAAGAGCTGCAGACAGATTTTTAACTGGGCTGGCTATAAGGGCCACACAAACAGCTCCCTTGTAACAACACCTCCACTGGCTTTTGGTCCATTTCCTGGCACAATAAAACTTGCTGGTAATGAGCTATAAAGTTCTATATGACATGGGTCCAGGCTATTTG
>NW_024829932.1:0-1423 GCF_019175285.1 Sceloporus undulatus
CCAGGCTAAACATGTCCAGCTCCCTAAGTATATTATATTGAAAGGATTCAAGACAAACTGGATTTGAGAGGCAGCAGGTTTTTGCTTGCTAACATAACTTAAAGTTTATTTCCTGCACTGAATTCTGAAGTGATGAAATAATATTTGTATGCACCATGTGCTTTCTTCCACTTCACTCTCTGGATAAGGGCTGTTTTCTGTTGCAGGTGACCTTTGCGGATGTGGCTGTATATTTCACCGAGGACGAATGGAAACTGTTGACGAAGAAACAGAGACTGATCTACAGTTATGTGATGATGGAGAATTATCAGAATGTGGCCTCTTTGGGTAAGGAACCGTAATCCATTCTCTTTTCTATGAAGACTGAGGTCTCTTTTATACTAAATTATCATGGTGCTATGATTCAACTAGAATTATAGAATCATAAGTTGGAATAGACCACAAGGACCATCCAGTTCAACCCCCTTCTGCCATGCAGGAATACATTTCCAAACACCATCCAGCCTCTGTGTAAAGACATCCAAGGAAGAGGACTCCACGAAACTAAGGGAGTTGCACTGTCAAAGAGCTCTTGCTATCGCTCCTCAAAGGGCTTGATGGTTTCAAGATCCTTCACCACTTTGGCTGCCTTCCTCTGGGCATGTTCCAACTTGACAACATCCTTTTTAAATTATGGGGCCCTGAATTGGACACAGGATTATTCTGACTAAAGCAGAATAGAGTAGCACTATTACATCCCTTGATCTAGAAACGTTACTTGTATTGATGCAACCTAGAATGACATTGGCCTTTTTAGCTGTATACTGCACTGGTTGTGAGTCCTCTCCTGGTTCCACACAGCATGAAGCATCCTCTGCAGTTATCTTGCATCATGCCATGTGATCTGACTCAACACTCTATGGCAGTCTCACCGGAAATGATGCCACTTTTCAATCAAAGTATTTTTACATATATTTATTGGAATATTTTTCAACTGTCTGATTATCTGCTTCCACTGATTTCCTCATGGCAGTTCCCCTACAATCTCTTCTTTGCTAGCTCCTAGGAGTAAAGATGCAATCATTATATGGATTTGGGGGCATCCAGAACAGTGTCATACTTGAGTCACTCACACCAACTTTATTAATTGAACCTGAAATAGGGAGAAGTGAATGTAGGGCTAAATCTTGGGGTAACACCTTCCTCTCTTAACACTGAGATTCAGTCTTGTCTGTCATTGTCCTTGTTTACAGAGGAACTTGTCAGTCATGAGGGAGTCCACACAGGAAAGAAGTCACATAAATGTCAGCATTGTGGAAAAAAAATTGCCTACAAGTCAGTCCTAGCCATGCATCAGAGAATCCACACAGGAGAGAAGCCATACAAATGCCAGCATTGTGTGAAATGTTTTTCTTCAAAGTCAGACCTAGTGAAACATCAGAGA
>NW_024829933.1:0-1423 GCF_019175285.1 Sceloporus undulatus
CCAGAATATTAATTGGATCTTGTGTAACTGTATAGTAGAATTAGTCAAGTGAATCAATTTCCTAAAGTGAATCAAGAAACATATCATGGGAACGTAGCTAGGAAAATATATGTGTAGCAAGAGCATATGATATATAGCTTAATGCAGAGGAAGTTCTTGTTGCTGCTTCTGTGTTCCATAGCAACACATATGGAGAATGAAACATTAACAGATGCCGGCTGCGCGGAAGTAGAGTGTTTTGCACAGTTTGCATATCATGTTTCCATTTGTTCAGCAGAAGCGTGTATATCTCTGTCAAAGGAGGGTTTATGTTATAAGAAAATCTGAATGTTTCAAAATTCTGAACACTATCATCCTCATCCTTATCACTGTTTCCATTAAAGCACATTCAGGTGATTGAGTACAAATTGGGAAACCCCCGTAGGGCCACCCCCGAAAGAATAAGGGTATCAGTTTTGATTTTAAATGCTGGCAAGACATCTTTAGGTATGTTGGAGTATAACAAATTGGACATTAGAGAGGTTTAAACATACACACATCATATCTGGAATTTTTGTGATACAGAATATATGCATAAGTATAAGAGTTACTGGAGAGAAAATGTCTGGAATTGCCCTTAAGTCTACAACCTGGAACAGATAAGAAATACAGAGAGATTGGGGGATATTGCCTTTGGGGATGTGGTGGATAAGTGCTTGTGGCGTTGTGGTTGCAACATTACCTATAGCAAAGTGGCAGCCCTTTCTGCTCTTAGGGCCTTATAGAAGAAAGGAAGAATGGTTTTTTCATGTCTCTTTTCACTTCAGAAGGTGCACCATCTGCAGCATTCTGGTTCCTAAGTGCAGAGGGCACATACAAAAGTTCAGCATCCTATTTTTCACAGTGATCAATGAAATGCCTCTGGGAAATCCCCATAAGGACAGTAACCTCTCCTGCATTTGTCTCCAGCAACCTGGACATAACTGTCATGACTAGTAGCCACTCATAACCTTTTCTGCTATGTTTTTAAAATGGGAAACATGTCCAATACCTACTAGCATCCTAAGGAAAATTGTATAGGGAGTGCTCTGCCGTGTGGTCCTTCTGAACTTCATGTTCTACTTTACTGTGGTACTTAGTGCTAAACCCTTGGAGTAAAAAGGAGGCATGGTGAGTCACAGATTGATCTGTCCATTTCTTTTCCTAACATGTGTGAGAAGATGTATCATCACTATTCTACCAATGCTGCATGAGCCACTGTCTCAGCAAATTAATTCATCTGATGAGGCTATAAATCAGGGGAACAGGTCCTCCATTTTGTTCTATTGTAACTCTCATCAACACTTACTATTTCCAATGTTAGCTGGACTGATGGGAATTGCAGTTTTGCACCATCTGGAGGGTCACCTGTTTTTAGCTCCTTGTGGACATTCTTTATGATTTT
>NW_024829934.1:0-1423 GCF_019175285.1 Sceloporus undulatus
CTCCTGACCTTTGCATCCACCTGAGCCATCAGATGAAGATGAAGAGACGAATCCAGGAACACTCCCAAACTGCAGACAGAGTCTTTCAGGGGAAGTGTAACTCCATCCAGAACTGGCTGACATAACTCCATTCCCAGATTAGGGGTCCTTCTTATAGTTGTAGTTGTAGTTATAGTAGTAATGGGTTATAGAAAGCACGTAATGGAAAATGATAGAAGGGCAGATGGAGTAGCTTTTAGATGAAGGAGGGCGTTTGGAGAGGGGCTGGGGTTGCAGCTGGAGACTGGTTATCAAGGAGGAGTGAAGCTGGCTTGGGAACACCGCTCTTCAAGGGGTGGCTGACTGGGAGAAGGGAAGGGAAGTATAGACAACCTTGGCGTCTATGCAACCTCCGCTTGTGTTGCTTTAGCTTGGGAATTGGGGGCTGGCTTAGGGAGAGGTTGAGCAAGTTCCTTTGGAGCTCAGCCTTTGCAAAAAGGTGTTAATGGATGTTTCTGCCTGGATTCATCAATAAAGCTTCTTTTGTTTCAAATGAGTTTTATTTTTTGAGCACAGGACTGACTCTAGATCTCACATTGCAACATCATGCTGATGTCCCTTGCCTGAGAGATTGAGACTGTCCCATTGTGACCTCAGTCTGCTGCTCCTTACCTGAAGCATTGAGATAGGACTATTGTGATCTCACCCTGAGGTTCCTTGCCTGAAAGACTGAGGTGGGGCTATTATGACTTGAGGCTCATGCTCTTTACCTGAAGGATTGAGACAGGACTATTATGATTTAAGGCTGATGATCCTTACCTGCAGGAATAAGATGGGACACTTGTCACTTCAGGCCTGGAGGATTGATACAGGCCCATTATGACATTATGTATGTGAGAATCAGAGTGACTCAGCAGAAGCCAATAGAGAACCACACAGGTGTGAATAATAATACAATTAACAGATCCAGAGTGCCAAGGACAAGAAGTGCATAGTGAATAATTGGATACACCTGACAATAGTTAAGTGGTCAAGGCTGAGATGATGAAATCACTAATTGTGGGATGAACAAGGAGAACCAATGGGAATGATGTACACGCCTACTGGGTGGAAACAGACCACAGTAGGTGGTGCCATGAGTTGGCTATAATAATGACTATGTATCCCAGTGTATTGTGTGGTAGTAGTGGATTGTTGTGTGGATAGTATTGTATTGGAGAGTGAGGAGTTGAGTATTGTTTGGAGCTGTGTATATAGTAGAATAAAGTAGATCTTTTATATAAGACTACTGAGTTGTCTGGTGTCTTGGGTGAGACTACAAGAACCAGCAGGACCCTGGTGAAGAAGGGTGAAGACTTCTGTGGAAGCAAGAGGGAGAAGGTTTGGAGAGTTTGTCGGGGTCTTCAGCCAGATCTCTGCAACTCTTGCAAAGATTCAACAACTG
>NW_024829935.1:0-1423 GCF_019175285.1 Sceloporus undulatus
TGAGTCATTCTGACTCTCACATACAAGTTTTATTTCTCTTACTGTATGTCCCATGTTGCTTTTTCCTTAACATTTCTCTATCTGTTTATCTCCACTTATTGTGAATATAAAGCAGTTTTAGTTAGGTAACTGTTTCAAATTTAGTCCTGATTTTGACACTACTGCCAAGATTGTAGCTCCTCCTCCAGCCTACTTTACTGAGAATTAGATGTATGGTGAGAAGGGGGGTCCATTCTGCCAATGATCACATCAAGTCTGGAAGGGTGAGGCCAGGAAAAGTTATTTGATTGAATACTTAGTTAAATATAAACTGATACTGTATTCTGGCCCTTATTATTATTTTATAGATAATGTCCAGAATCCTATTGGTGACATATCCAGTTGCTAAATTCAAATTATGCATCTACACATCTTTTGAGGTTGTTGCAGAAGGAAGTATCTGGTACTTCCTTGATGCACTGACTGCAATATACATGCAGCCTAGCTGGGAGGATGACATTTTCTTTGTCTTTGCAGGAACCCCCCCCCCCAGATGATTCTTGATTATACCCTTCCTTCTCCAAGTCTTGCAGAAAGACCCAAGAAATGAAAGGGATGAACTAGGACAAGCAACAAGTAAAGTCAAAATGGTACTTTTGTACAAAGAGCATGAGCAAACAAGCAACACAAATGTGAACTTAGAGAAAGCATAGACTAAACAGTAAGTATGGACAAATTTGACAGCATGACTTCCTATAATATTAATCCTTTTCAAGCATGAACCCTATGCCATCATGTTTCCACATCAGTTTAGAAATTTATTTTCTAGAAGTCCACATAAACATTTTACAAGCCAGTTCCCTTAACATATGCCTTTTTGTATGTAATTTCCCCTAAGGTATTCATTTTTGTACATTTTGTTTAATCAGAGCACTGAAGTGCAAAATTTGGAGAACTAGGGAAAAAAAAGTAGGGGATAATTGTATTCTGGTTCACGCATTAGTTCAAGAAGCATGAATTAAGTTCTTTCTTATTAAAATGCAAGCCAAACAAATTTCTCCCCCAATCCTCTTTAGGGATGTAAATTATGACCTGATTCATCTCTGAGCAGGAAAAAAAAAAGGAATGCAAGTATTTTTTCTCCTTGCTAAAAGACAGTAAGAATTGGGGGATTTCCCCTCTGATTCTTTTTTTTTTTTTTTTTTTTGAGACTGGTTTTTGTGCATTTCTGTCAATGCACAAAATTTTAAAATGGAGTAACCAATGCTTTTTTGCATGGATTGGTTAAAAATTGTACAATGCAGGATGTATTGTTTTCATTTTTGTGAACAACTGGATGAATTGGTTAGCCCTTGTGTGCTTGTTGTATCTCTGTGTGCTTGGATAATGTACTACATAGGCAGTGCACACTAATGGAGACACATGTTTGTGCACAGTCTGGGAA
>NW_024829936.1:0-1422 GCF_019175285.1 Sceloporus undulatus
CTTAAGGTTGTGAGCTATTAGTAAAGTATAGAATCAAAGAATCATAGAATCGTAGAATTGGAAGAGACTGCAAGGGCCATCCAGTCCAACTCCCTTCTGCCATGCAGGAAATCTTAATCATAGCATCCCCGACAGATGGTCACCCAGCCTCTGTTTGAAGACCTCTAAGGAAGGAGAGTACACCAAACTCCGAGGAAGGAGTGTGTTCCACTGTTGGACAGACCTCACTGTCAAGAAGTTCCTTCTAATATTTAGGCGGAATCTCTTTTCCTGCAGTTTGCATCCATTGTCCCGCGTTTTAGTCTCTGGAGCAGCAGAAAACAAGCTTGCTACCTCATCAATATGACATCCCTTCAAGTATTTAAACACGGCTATCATATCACCCCTTAACCTTCTCTTCTCCAGGCTAAACATCCTCAGTTCCCTAAGTTGTTTGTCATTGGGCTTCATGGTTTCCAGATCTTTCACCATTTTGGTCTCCCTCCTTTGGACACGCTCCAGTTTCTCAATGTCCTTTTTGAATTGTGGTGCCCAAAACTGGACACAGTATTCCAGGTGAGGCCTGACCAGAACAGAATATAGTGGCACTATTACTTCTCTTGATCTAGACACTATACGTTTATTGATGCAGCCTAAAATTGCAACGGGGAAAAGCACATTGAGAAACTGGAACGTGTCTAAAGGAAGGCGACTAAAATGGTGAAGGGTCTAGAAACCATGAAGCCCAATGAGGAATGACTAAGGGAGCTGAGGATGTTTAGCATGGAGAAGAGAAGGTTAAGAGGAGATATGGTAGCCCTGTTTAAATATTTGAAGGGATGTCATATTGAGGAGGGAGCAAGCTTGTTTTTTGCTGCTCCAGAGATTAGAACGCGGAACAATGGATGCAAACAATAGGAAAAGAGATTTCACCTCAACATTAGGAGGAACTTCCAGACAGTAAGGGCTGTCTAACAGTGGAACACACTCCTTCCTCGGAGTGTAGTGGAATCTCCCTTCTTGGAGGTCTGTAAGCAGAGGCTGGATGGCCATCTGTCTGAGATGCTTTGATTTGGATTTCCTGCATGGCAGAATGGGGTTGGACTGGATGGCCCTTGCAGTCTCTTTCAACTCTATTATTCTATGAGTCTATGATTCTAGATGAGAACATGAAACATGTCCTGGCATCAAATGCCTTCCTGTCCACAGGTCAAAACTGTGAAGGTGTGTGTATATATGTATAAGAGAGAGATGATCGCACTCCCCTTCCCCTCCTTTAATTTTATCGCACTTTAATTTTATCACACTTCTGCCACACTTTTTGAAAGAACTAGATTTTCTCATTATTTGTAAGGTGCGGGAGAAGTCTGGATCGGATATAGGATGCCATGGTCAGGTATGGGATGCCTCCTATCTGTGCACTGAGGTGTAAGATAAAATCTG
>NW_024829937.1:0-1422 GCF_019175285.1 Sceloporus undulatus
GGTCTCTTCCAACTCTACAATTCTATGATTCTATGATTCTATGATCTCACCCTGAGGTTCCTTGCCTGAAAGACTGAGATGGGACTATTATGACTTCAGGCTCATGCTCTTTACCTGAAGCATTGAGGCTGGGCCACTCTGACTACAGTCTGGTGCTCCTTTCCTGATGGATTGAGACTGTCACATTGTGACTTCAGACTGATGCTTCTTTCCTGAAAGATTGGGAATGGTTCATTGTGACCTCAGGCTGATTCTTGTTGCCTGAGAGATTGAGATGGGCCCATTGCTACTTCAGACTGGCCCTCCTTACCTGAACGAATGAGACTGGCCCATTGCTATCTCAGACTGATGCTCCTTATCTGAAGGACTGACACAAACTCATTGTGACTTTGGGCTGATGTTTCTTCCCTGAAGGATTAAGATGGGCTTATTGACTTCAGACAGGTGTTCCTTACCTGAAGGATTGAGCCCGGCCCATAGCGACCTCAGGGTTATGATCCTTGCCTGAAGGACTGAATCTCCCTCAAGGCTGATGTTCCTTACCTGAAGCATTGAGACTGTCTCATTGTGATCTCAGCCTGAGGCACCTTTCCTGAAAGATTTTGAAGGGACTATTATGAGTTCAGACAGATGTTCCTTGCCTGAAGGATTGAGACTGGCCCATTGTGATCCTTACCGGAAGAACTGAGATTGTCACATTGTGATCTCAAAGCCATCCAGTCCAAGCCCCTTCTGCCATGCAGGAACTCTCAATCAAAGCATACCTGACAGATGGCCATCCAGACTCTGTTTAAAAGCCTCCAAAGAAGGAGACTCCATCATTCTCCGTTGAGGGAGTGTGTTCCACTGTCAAACAGCCCTTTCTGTCGGGCGGTCCCTCCTAATGTTGAGCTGGAATCGCTTTTCCTGGAGCTTGCATCCATCACTCCAGGTCCTGTTCTCTAGAGCAGCAGGAAACAAGCTAGCTGCCTTCTCAATATGACATTCCTTAAAACATTTAAACACGGCTATTATATCACCTCTTAACCTTCTCTTCTCCAGGCTAAACATCCCTAGTTTCCTAAGTATTTCCTCATAGGGCATGGTTTCCAAATCCTGCACCATTTTAGTCGCCTTCCTTTGGACACGCTCCAGTTTCTCAATGTCCTTTTTAAATTGTGGTGCCCAGAACTGGACACAATATTCCAGGTGGGGCCTGACCAGAGCAGAATATAGTGGCACTATGATTTCCCTTGATCTAGACACTATATTTCTATTGATGCAGCCTAACATTGCATTGGCCTTTTTCGCTGCCGCACCACACTGTTGACTCTTGTTCAACTTGTTATCTACTTGGACTCCTAGATCCCTTTCACACGTAGTTTCATTTATCCCAGGTCTGGTTATTCAGACAATGTAAGTCTTTTAGGAAAATTCGAGGGG
>NW_024829938.1:0-1422 GCF_019175285.1 Sceloporus undulatus
AATTCCTTTCTGGCTAAATGTACTATATGTGTTGGGATAGTCAGTATCCTAATTCATCCTCAATATCCCAGCCATGGTTGAAATTGATTTTTTAATTTTATTTTATATTATATTGAAAGGATTCGAGACAAATTGATCTCAAAGGCAGTAGCTTTTTGCTTGCTAACAGAATTTAAAGTTTACTTCCTTTAATAATACTGAAGGGATGAAAAAAATATTTGGGCTGCACCATGTTCTTTTCTCCCCTTTTGCTTGGACACTCTGTGAATGAGGGCTATTTTCTATTTCAGGTGACCTTTGCAGATGTGGCCATATATTTCTCTGAGGAGGAATGGAATCTGTTGACGCCAAAACAGAAACGTTTGTACAATTATGTAATGATGGACAATTATGAGAATGTGGCTTCTGTAGGTAAGGAACTTGAATCCATTGCTCTTTCTTTAAATACTGAGGTCCCTTTCATACTATATTATCATGTCGCTATGGTCCCACTAGAATTATAGAGTCATAGAGTTGGAATAAACCACAAGGGCCATCCAGTTCATCCCCCTTCTGCCATGCAGGAATACACATTCAAATCACCCCCAAGAGATGGCCATCCAGCCTCTCTTTAAAGACCTCCAAAGAAGAGGACTCCACCAAACTCTAAGGGAGTATATTCCACTGTCACAAAGTTCCTCCTAATGTTTAAGTGGACCCTCTTTCCCTTTGGCTTGCATCCAGTGTGGTGTCTCCTTTTCTCTGTAGCAGCAAAAAGCAAGCTTGCTCCTTGTGCAACATGACACCCTTTCAAATATTTAAACATGGATATCATATCCACTCTTTATATTCTTTTCTCCAGGATAAACATAACAAGCTCTCTAAGCTGCTCCTCATAGAGCTTAATGGTTTCCAGACCCTTCACCACTTTGGTTGCCCTCCTTTGGACATGCTCCAATTTGTCAACAACCTTTTTGAATTGTGGGGCCAAGAACTGGACACAGTATTATTTCAAGTGAGGCCTGACCAAAGCAGAATAGAGTGGCACTATTACCTCGGAGGTCAGCCCAACTATACCAGGCACGCAATCTCACATAACTCCAGAGGCATTTCAAATGGGTTTTTATGTTTTATTTAGGGAAAAAGCAAAATACACGCTTGCACACACGCGCGCACACACACACACAAGCATTCATACATACACACAAGAGGTAAGTAACAAAAGTGGGATTGGTGAATAATGTAAGGCTATACTAATGGTAATACATTTCCTAGAATGTTCTTGATTCCAATTGCTGAGGGTCCTGCAAGGGAACGGAAAGTGGGCTTGTTGAGTATATGAGGAGCTTAGTCATGTAAATCAACAGAGTGTCTCTCTGCAACGGGACTGACGCCAAAGAACAGTAAATATCGGGGCATACATTTATACTGAAATTGTTGCTT
>NW_024829939.1:0-1422 GCF_019175285.1 Sceloporus undulatus
GAGGGTGATAGAGTCTCCTTCCTTGGAGGTCTTTAAACAGAGGCTGGATGGCCATCTGTCAGGGATGCTTTGATTTGGATTTCTTGCATGGAAGGGGGTTGGACTGGATGGCCCTAGTGGTCTCTTCCAACTCTATGATTCTATGATTCTGGGCCATGGCAACTACATGATCTGGCCTTTCCAATGGGAGCCACAAAAGGCAGCTCCTTTTTGTGCCACAGAAAGGGCGCCATAGCCACCGACGCTGCATCTCTTTGGCGTTCCTCTGGCGCCATGGCATCTGGATGCAGCACCAGAGGAGCGCCATGATGCCGCCTGCCATTTATTATCACCATTACTATTAATGTTGTCAGCTGCCTCTATCTAATTGTAGAAGTGGGGTATAAATACATTTTATTATTATTATTATTATTATTTACATTCCTAGGAGTGTTTTTAGGTTGCATTTAGTCATGTCCTCCATTTTTCTTCAACGCCCTCCATTCTGAGCATGGCTAATAAGTATAAATGTACAGCTCTCTGGGGGTTTTTTGGTCATGTCCTCCTCCATTTTCCTTGAATGTCCTCCATTTTGTCACTCTGCCTACAGGAAACCCATTTACTGCCAATCTTACCCACGCGCATGCGCCAACAGCAAGCTGCGCCTTCTCCTTTCCCCCGACTAGTGCAGCGCAGCCCTCCTGCAGATACTGCGCGCCCAGGGCTAGCTTAGCGGAGCAGGCAGCCAGCGCCCCCAAGAGGCCGGCCGTCGCAGCGCAGGCAGACCCCCAGCCAACCTGCATAGCGCCTCCGCTCGCTCAACCCGAAGCAGCTTCCCGCGCTTCCGGGTAGGGCAAACGCGCGCTCCGCCCCCTTTTCTCATGTCTCCTCGCGCGCGCTTGTGATTGGTCAGTTCGCAGCCGTTAAAGTAGACTGTCGACTAGCGCCCCCTGTGGCCATTTCCCCTCATGCATCAACCAGCGCTATACTAATTCAGCTGCCCTCAAACTGTGCTCTTTAAAGGGTTTTGCACTTCATCTCCCAGAAGCCCAGGCTATTGGCCAATATGGCTGAGGCTTCTGGGAGCTGAAGTCCATAATCTCTTAAAGGCCCAATTTTGGGACCACTAAATTCTAAGTAATGATGGAATACTAGAACAGAGGTGTGTTTGTAGCAGAAAAGGAGATTAGAGAATACCCCTATATTTTGCTTTAGATTTCCTGGGATGGGAGGGCAGGAAGTCAGTCTTTGATAGATGTAGTTATTTTGTTTAACTTGTTTAGTTTTATGTTTGGATCATAATTTTTTCTTTTAAGTGAGAGAAGATGGAGGGGGAATTTTTTATTATTGGTACTTAAGACTTTTTCCCCCTGGGATCTCTCTTTACCTTGACTTAGTATATGAATAAAAATATTTTATTGTGTATTTTCATTTGCACATTCA
>NW_024829940.1:0-661 GCF_019175285.1 Sceloporus undulatus
CATGCCTAAAAACATGCATTTATATTAACATTTTTTTAAAAAAAACCCTCAATTTTTGGTGCGTCCTCCATTTTTATAAAAATGTGTCCTACATTTGAAAATGTTGTCCTACATTTGTCCTACATTTGTCCCGGTTTGGAGGTCCTCACTTATGGCAACCCTACTCAGAAGAGGAATCTGATCTGAAATATATATATATATATGTATATATGTATGTATGTATATATAAAATACAAATAAAAATGAGGGCCCTTCAGTAGCTCCTGAATGCTCCTGAAATCTCTTAGACTTTTGGGGTCTGATGATCTTTTATTATTGCTATATTTGTTTTTTATGTTATTATTGTATAAGACAATTAATATATTACAATTTAATGACACCTCGGTGCAATTAAAGCTGGAAGATCCTGATCTTTCTCAAGGGAAGAATGTTCTCCCCGTCCAAACCTGGGCCTTCAACACCAAATACTCCATTTTCATACAGATTTTATGAAGGTCATAAGGCCTCCATAGATTGTTATTGTGAGACCAAATCCAATAGCTCTGTGTGTGTCTATAGTTACAGCTCACCTCGTTATGGGAATCAGCAGATCCCACTTGTGATTGCCATAGTTAATGCTCAATGAAAGTTGTTTCTCCTGTTTTCATTTTTTCTAGAGCTA
>NW_024829940.1:761-1422 GCF_019175285.1 Sceloporus undulatus
CATGCCTAAAAACATGCATTTATATTAACATTTTTTTAAAAAAAACCCTCAATTTTTGGTGCGTCCTCCATTTTTATAAAAATGTGTCCTACATTTGAAAATGTTGTCCTACATTTGTCCTACATTTGTCCCGGTTTGGAGGTCCTCACTTATGGCAACCCTACTCAGAAGAGGAATCTGATCTGAAATATATATATATATATGTATATATGTATGTATGTATATATAAAATACAAATAAAAATGAGGGCCCTTCAGTAGCTCCTGAATGCTCCTGAAATCTCTTAGACTTTTGGGGTCTGATGATCTTTTATTATTGCTATATTTGTTTTTTATGTTATTATTGTATAAGACAATTAATATATTACAATTTAATGACACCTCGGTGCAATTAAAGCTGGAAGATCCTGATCTTTCTCAAGGGAAGAATGTTCTCCCCGTCCAAACCTGGGCCTTCAACACCAAATACTCCATTTTCATACAGATTTTATGAAGGTCATAAGGCCTCCATAGATTGTTATTGTGAGACCAAATCCAATAGCTCTGTGTGTGTCTATAGTTACAGCTCACCTCGTTATGGGAATCAGCAGATCCCACTTGTGATTGCCATAGTTAATGCTCAATGAAAGTTGTTTCTCCTGTTTTCATTTTTTCTAGAGCTA
>NW_024829941.1:0-632 GCF_019175285.1 Sceloporus undulatus
GAGAAAAACCTATACAGTAGGCCCTGGGGTTTGGTTCCAGGA
The DNA here is from genome assembly GCF_019175285.1 of Sceloporus undulatus. NCBI lineage: Eukaryota > Metazoa > Chordata > Lepidosauria > Squamata > Phrynosomatidae > Sceloporus > Sceloporus undulatus. Next base: position 43 of record NW_024829941.1, read on the forward strand.
CCCCCATGGATACCAAAATCCATAGATGTTCAAGCCCCTTTAAACACAAGGGACTATTTCTCTTCCTAAATAGATATAAGAATAATAGAAGCAACTTGCTAGCGGGAAGATGTACTCCTCTGATCTGCTTCCAGCTATCTCTACATCCCTGAGCTTCCAGACGAAAGCACAGACTTTCTAGTAGGGTTTTTGTTCCTGTTGCTGTTGCTGTCGTTGTTGTTGTTGTTGTTGTTGTTGTTGTGGGTATTCAAGTCCTTTCTGACTTATGGTGACCCTGTTGTTGGGTTTTCTTGGCAAGATTTGCTCCGATGGGTTTGCTTTTGCCTTCCCCTGAGACTGAGAGATTATGGCTTGTCCTGGGTCACTAACTGGGTTTCCATGGCTGAGTGGAGATTCAAATCCTAGTCTCACAGTGTCTCTACTCTACTGAATAGACTAGAAAGCTGGGCCACAGCTAACAAAATGAACTTCAGCTGGGAGAAATGTAAGGTACTGCACTTAGGGCGAAAAAATGAAATGCACAGATATAGGATGAGGGACACCTGGCTTAAGGAGACAACATGTGAAAGGGATCTAGGAGTCCAAGCAGA
>NW_024829941.1:732-1422 GCF_019175285.1 Sceloporus undulatus
CAAAATGAACTTCAGCTGGGAGAAATGTAAGGTACTGCACTTAGGGCGAAAAAATGAAATGCACAGATATAGGATGAGGGACACCTGGCTTAAGGAGACAACATGTGAAAGGGATCTAGGAGTCCAAGTAGACCACAAGTTGAACATGAGTCAGCAGTGCAATGTGGCAGCTAACAAGGCCAATGCGATTTTAGGCTGCATCAATAGAAGTATAGTTTCTAGATCAAGGGAAGTAATAGTGCCACTATATTCTGCTCTGGTCAGGCCCCATCTGGAATATTGTGTCCGGTTCTGGACACCACAATTTAAAAAGAACATTGAGAAACTGGAGCCATGTGTCCAAAGGAGGGCGACTAAAATAGTGAAGGGTCTGGAAAACAAGCCCTATGAGGAATGACTCAGGGAGCTGGGTATGTTTAGCCTGGAGAAGAGAAGGTTAAGTGGTGATATGATATGTCATATTGAGGAGGGAGCAAGCTTGTTTTCTGCTGCTCCAGAGACTAGGACCCGGAGCAATGGATGCAAGCTGCAGGAAAAGAGATTCCACCTCAACATTAGGAAGAACTTCCTGACAGTAAGGGCTTTTCGACCGTGGAACACACTCTTTCCTCGGAGTGTAGTGGAGTCTCCTTCCTTGGAGGTCTTCAAATGGAGGCTGGATGGCCATCTGTCGGGGATGCTTTGATTTGG
>NW_024829942.1:0-1422 GCF_019175285.1 Sceloporus undulatus
AAGGCAGTCCTCCTCCTGCTTGGGAGCTCTTTCCCCGGTGGAGTGCTCGGTCTTGTCAGAAGATACAATTGGGGAATGGCCAATACTTTAAAATTGTTGACATGGAATGTCCAGGGTTTAAACGCCCCCCAGAAAAGGAAGAAACTTTTTTATTATCTACAGAAACTAAAACTAGACGTAATATGTCTTCAAGATACCAGAATTAAGGAAAAAGACAAGAGATTTTTAAGATGTGTGAAACTAGGAGAAGAATACGTTTCAGCTGGTAAAGTGAAAAAGAAAGGGGTAGCAATATATATTAATGGAAAATATACAGCTAAAGAAATATTTAGGGATAACGAAGGACATATTATTATAGTGGAATTAAATTACAAAGATCAAAAATATCCATTGATTGGCATATATGGTCCGCTAGAGAACAAAAATAAATTCTACAAAAAATTGAAGGGAATATTAACGAATTTGGAAATAGAAAATATAATAATGTTGGGAGATTTGAACGGGGTGATAAATCCTTTATTGGACAGATTTTCAGAAAAAAAGTCAAAATTAATCGAGGTAGCTACCCCAGGAATTCTTTGAGTTAATGAATATTCATTCTTTGGGAGATGCTTGGAGAATAAAAAATGACGACAACAAAGATTTCACTTTTTATTCAAATGCCCACCAAACTTGGTTGAAGATTGACACAATCTTGACCTCGATACATTTGATTCAAAATATCGGTAAGGTGAAAATCTTACCAAAAATCTGGTCGGACCATAGCCCGGTGCAATTGGATTTAAATTTAGGTAAGAGAGAATTTAATTGGAGATTAAATTCAGGATTGTTGCAGCATGAAAAGCTTGTGAAAGACTTAAGGCAAAGTATTGATTTTATTTTAATGAAAATTCAACGGAAAGGATTTCACCCCAAATTATATGGGATGCTACGAAATCAGTGATTAGAGGTTGGCTAATTAAAAAAAGCATCTGAGAAAAAGAAAATTTGAGAAGAGAAATTGATAAAGAGCAATGAGGAAATAAAAAAATTGGAATTAATATTAAAGAAAGATCCTACCAATGAGAAGATCCAATATGAGATAAAACTCCTTCAAAAACAGATTAAATTTTATTTGGTGGATGAATTGGAAAAGAAAATGAAATTTGTTAAACAGAGATAATTTGAATCAGCTAATAAATCAGGGAAAATTTTGGCAATACAATTAAAGAGGGAAAAAGCTAAACGTGCATAACAGCTATAAAAGAGGAAGAGATCTTATTTACGAGCCAGAAAGAAATTTAAAAAGTAATATTAAATTATTATAAGTAATTGTATAAGAAACCAAATGTAGATGAATGAGAGTAGATTATGAAGGATAAGGTTAGACGAGAGAGAGATACTTTGATATATGCTTAAAAGGATTAAAGTAAGGTAAATCGA
>NW_024829943.1:0-1422 GCF_019175285.1 Sceloporus undulatus
AGCTGAAGGCATCCCTTTGCAAGCAACATAATGTGTTTGTTTTGAAAACAAGTCCACTACCACCCAAATGGTGTCTCTGCCTTTACTTGGTGGCAAATCAGTTATAAAGTCCATGGCAATGTGTTTCCAGGGTGAGTCTGGCGTGGGCAAAGGGTGCAGTAAACCTCTAGGCTTTCCCACTACAGGCTTGGCCCTAGCACAAACCGGGCAACTCTTTACAAAAGCATCCACATCCGCGCGCACACCATCCCACCAATAAGTGTTGCGTAGTTTGTGCCAAGTCTTCAGATAACCCCAATGACCAGCAGCTTTAGAATTATGGCAGAGCTTTAAAATGTCCTCTCTCAAAGAAGCCGGGACATAGACTTTAGAGTTCTTTACCCACAGTCCCTGTGCATTACGAGACAGCAAGTCCTTGTGGCTCAGTAGCCATTCATCTGCCTCTGCCACCTGCTGGATCCGTAGCAGAATGTCATCCAGCAGGGTCTCAGACTTAGTTAGTGGAAGGGGCTGGGATGAAGCCTTGGCCTTGCTGCGAGTAATTACTGCTAGGCCCAACTGTTCAGGTGAAAAGATAGTTTCCAGTGGAATGGCCTCTTTCCCCTCATGTTGTGGCAATCTGGAAAGTGCATCAGCCAAAATGTTTTGGCGCCCTGGGAAGAATTTCAGCTTGAACTTGTATTTGTAAAAGTCCTTGGCCCACCTCCTCTGTTTGGGGGGTCAGTTTGCGAGGAGTTTGCAATGCCTCCAAGTTCCTGTGGTCCGTCCACACCTCAAAAGGTTGTGGAGCCCCCTCTAAGAATTGCCGCCAACTTTCCAAGGCATGTTTTATGGCATAGGCCTCTTTTTCCCAGCAAGGCCAAAGTAGCTCAGCCTTTTGGAACCTTCTAGACAGGTAAGCACATGGCCTAAGTTTATCATCTGAGTCCCTTTGCAATAATACCGCGCCCATAGCAAAGTCACTTGCATCCACTTGTACAACAAAGGGCCTATCTGGGTCAGGGTGAAGCAAAATGGGTTCATTACTGAACAGCAACTTCAATTGGTCAAAAGCCCGTTGGCACTCCTCTGACCACCGAATTGGAGTAGAAGGCGTGGGTCCCTTGCTCCCCTTTGGTGCCTCCCCCCCTTTCTTCATCTGCACTGGTTTGGTTTTAAGCAGATCAGTTATAGGCAAAGCAATTCTGGCAAAATCAGGAATGAATTGTCTATAAAAGTTGGCAAAGCCCAAGAACCTCTGAACATCCTTGCGGTTCCTAGGGGGCGCCCAGTCCAGTACAGTTTGCACCTTAGCAGGATCCATTTCTATGCCCTGGTTGGAAACTCTATACCCCAAAAAAGTCCAATCTTTCTGTGTGGAAATGGCATTTAGACAGTTTTACATACAACTGATTATCCAGCAGTCTCTTGAGTACCTCTCGG
>NW_024829944.1:0-1422 GCF_019175285.1 Sceloporus undulatus
TTCTAATTAAGAAAGGTTTTAGTATAGCAAGGCTTGTATAAAGAAAATCACAGGTGCAAAGATAGTTAAAGCAATAAGACTTGGAAATCAAGGTCACTTAAGAATAAACATTGATAACACCTGAAACATGTCTCAAGGGCAAGACCATCATAGTCAGGGGTTGGACTTAGGTCTGGGGAGAGTAAAGTTAACCAATCAATGTGAAAGTACACACCCAGTGGGTGGCAACTAACAGTAACAATAATTGCCAGTCTTGCCCATGTGTTTGTTGGGGTTTTTTGGTGAATTGGTAAACTGTGGGAATTTTGAAGCGTTATAGGGCTTAGATAATGTGTTGCAAAGTTTTTTTTTATTAGTTGTATTTAACCAGGTAGCAGAATAAAGTAGTATTCTTGTTTAGACTACAAACTGTGTGTTTTCTTCACTGCTGGAAGCAGTGCCAAGCAGTGGGAACAAGGACCAACAAATCCTGAGATGGAGATATCCGGATAAGTGAGAGAGAGAGCTTGAAGAGGTTTGTCAGGACCTTCAGCATCTTCTCTGCAACTCTGCTACATTAGCAACACAACAACCACTGACCAAAACTGGTCAGCTCAGCTTTACCAAGTTGATGTGGAGTTACAGCCTGAGGTTATGTGCAACAACTCCCATCATCCCTGACAGTATAGCCATATGAGAGTGCACTGTTATCCTATAACCATATCTTCATTTTTGCATTTCTGTTACAGTTCACACACCCCACTCTCACCCATTGGTACAAATGTCTGTCAGCAGAGGCTTCATTCTGTCCATCTGAGGAAATGGACTGGAATCCACAAAAAGGCTGAAAATGTCTCTTCATTGTTGTTATTGTGTGCCTTCAGATCATAGGATTGACATAAGTGGGAAATGACTTCATGGGATGCTGGTTATTCCCTGGTTATTCCCAGGATAAGTCATCTTTAATCATGATGTGTGTGAAAATCTTCACTGTGATCATACAAATATTGCTGGATAATGCCCATTTAAACCCGCAATTTTCCCCATGTGATAAACTCCCTATAGCCTGCAGGTAAAAACCATAACTGAATGGGCTAAAATGGACAGTTTTTGAATAAGATCTATATCTGAAGCACTGAAATGTGTTTCCTATGTCTGTTTTAGAAATAAAACATTTCAAATATTAATATATTGTGCTTTTACTAACCCCCTTAATGCCAACAAACCATATGGAACTGAACAAAATTACCTAGAACACCAATTTCTGAGCAGACCACACCCATGAAATTCACCAGTTTGCACAAGACTAGATGACACTGATGCAAGAAGTCAGAAAAATTCTACAGGATCTACCTTATTCCACCCACTCTGAGGGAAAAAATGGGGGGGGGAATAGATTCCAGAAAATGATCTGGAACACCAACCTTTCATTGAGCCATGCCC
>NW_024829945.1:0-1422 GCF_019175285.1 Sceloporus undulatus
GGCAAGACTTTGCAGACATCTTTGAGCTCAAAAATACAAAAGCTATGGCCTCAAAAATTAGCAGTTGAAATAAGCCAAAATCAGCACACAATATTCAGAAAAAAGCAAAAATTCAATAGGCCAGGAAACAGGCCAGGAAACTCATGGATCACAACTTAAAACTCAAAAAAATAAAAAAAATACAAAAGCTAATTCTAGCCAGGAAGCAGCAAAACTTTGCATGACCTCAGGCGAATGCTCATGATTGCAACAGCTGTTTCAGCCTAGCACAGCTGTAGCCGTACAAAACCAAAACATCCTACCTTTTCCCCAAGCTTCAAAAGAATTCAGGCCTAACAACACTAATCTTATCAACTTTAATTGGAAAAATAATTTAGCTGGATTGACAATCAGAGGATTGCAGGTCAATAATTTAAAACCCCAAAAGCACAATACTCAAAAACAAAAAATTTCTTTGGTAAACTCAAAAACAATTGCATTTAAAAAACATATACAAATTCCCAAAGGCACAACTTAAACTTCATTTTAAAAACCCATGAGAGCATCTTGAGGCCAGAAAATAAAAACAAAATATTGAACAAAAAGCTGCTTGCCTGTAAATTAAAAAATATCAAAAACAAGCTTGCATCTCTCTGGTCAGATAGAATCCAGTCTGGCTGGCTACTATTCATGTAATATGAACTCTCTCTACAAACACACACACTTTCTACTCAAAGAAAAACAAACCAGCTTAATGCAATCTCTTCAAAAACAAGCTTCCAACTTCCAACTTACAACGCTTTGCTGCCCCATCTCTTTAGCCACAGCCAGGAAAAAACCTCTCAAACAGTGTAGCCAAAAAGCCTCAAAGATAATTCCCCAAACGTTTGGCCAAAACTCACCAAATATTTAACTTTCAAAATTCTACAAAAACCAATCACCAAAATCACACCAAAGGCTCTGAAAAGTTGGTGTGAAAGTCACCACATTGGCAACACGAAACTCCATTCCAGGTTTTCTTTCCAACATAGCTTCTACTATTCTAGCCTCAGCCAAAGAAAAAGTTTTAAAATGCAAACCATGGGCTTTCCCTGAACCCCCCTTTCTCTCTCTAACTCACTCTAGCCAGAACTCAAACCACTTTGTCCATCTGCACCAAACTTATTTCTAAATCTTTCTCAGCCACTTAAACATACTCAAACCTTCTACAACATGCTTGAGCCTTCAATTTTACAACACAAACCTTGTTTATACTTTCCTCTGTAAACATTTTCCAACCATTATCCAAACCATTATGCTTGCTAACTCGCTCCATAAAGCTTTCAACTTTCACACACCATCATTTCACATCCTCATACCTTCAAACACTTTCTTTTATCTTTCTCACAAATTTCTACTCTCTTAGATAACTTCCAACCACAGTCCAGTTCACAAAATCAGGCC
>NW_024829946.1:0-1422 GCF_019175285.1 Sceloporus undulatus
GTAAGCAAGTGCCCACTACAAATCAGGGGCATTTTAACCCGAATGCCTTCTTCAGAAATCGGGTTTAACATGAAAGCGCCTGTTGTCAATCAAGCGATCATCATAGGTGACGTTTGAGCACTCATTGGGACATCGGAAGTGTGCTTCCCCCCTCCTTTTTTTTAAAGAGCCAGGCACAAAATGCACCAAAATGCACACATTTTGTCAAATTTAAAAACCTCTTTGTGTGTGTGTGTGTGTGTGTGTGTGTGTGTTGTGGGCATTTGGGTCAGTGCATGTTATGATCTGCCCTTGGCCCCATTTTCAACCCCAAAGTGCACGCTAATGCATCCTGTATCTCCCACTCCTTGCCACCCCAGAATGCCTCTTGCACATGTAAAAATAATAATAATAATAATAATAATAATAATAATAATAATAATAATAATATCCTCACCTCGGAAATGCCAGAAAAGGATGTGATTGCCATGCATTGTTTTTTGCTTTTAAAAGCAGTTCAGGGCTACCCCTGAATTCCTTAAAGACAGTAGCAAAAGCATGTATCATTTTGCCAATTTGCCAAATTGACAAGAGCAACAAATGTAACATTCGAATTGTAGCATTCATTCGCAAGTATTGCCCTTTGCAACGTTTCCCCTTTGCTGGAAGCCAGCAAATGAAAGTGAAAGGGAACAAGCAGCTAGCCACGTTCTATCCATCTATAGATCTGCCTCAAGAAAAAACAAACATGTGCATATTTTGTCAAAAATAATTTAAAAAAATAAAAAAAGGGGGGAAGGTGCCTGATGGGAGCTCTGTTCGTGTCCTGCCTTTGACCTGACCTAAACTGACCCCTTTCCTCCTGCTTACATTCTCTTCAGAGGAGGTTTGCCATTGCCTTCCACTGAGGCTGAGAGAGAGTGACCTGTCAGTTCCAACTAAAGTAGGCCCATGGAATCAATTGGGAATAAAAGGGAAATGCAGCGCAAGCATTCTGACTGTAGCATCCTCATATAACACTAATAATAATAATAATAATAATCCAGGAGCAAGAGGAAATGAAAGTAGCACAAGCAAGCACACAGACATGTCACCCAAAAAATCATGCGCGTAAATTGTCAAAAATAAAAGAGATTCCTTCTACAGCCTGATTTCTCTACATCCCTCCTCCGGCTTGGCCCCGCACCCCAATTTCCCTTGGCAATCCTCCTCCTCCTCTTTCCTTCCGACCCTCCCCTCCCTCTGAGCTGCCCTGGCTCCTTCATCCTCCTCCTCCTGCTCTGTTATAGAATGCCCTCCATGGCTCCCTTCTTCCCATGGCTCCTCCCTCCTCCTCCTCCTCCTCCTCCTCCTCCTCCATCACTTTCTCCACTCCCCCTGCCACCCACCCTCTGACAGCCCTTTGCAGCCCCTGTCAGTCACCCTGATTTCCCCTTTTAGCCT
>NW_024829947.1:0-1422 GCF_019175285.1 Sceloporus undulatus
AGCTCAACATGTCCAAGACAGAGCTTCTTGTCTTTCCTCCTAAGTCCACCCTTGAACACTCCTTTTCTGTCTCTGTGGACAACATTTCTATTCAACCAGTCCAGCAAGCCCTTAGTCTTGGTTTTAGCTTTGATTCTTCTCTGTCGTGTACCCCTCAGATCCAGACCACAGCCAAGGCTTGTAGATTCTTTTTTTACAATATTGCCAAAATCTGACCATATCTCTCCGCCTGTACTGCCAAGATCCTGGTCCATGCCCTAGTGATCTCACAACTTGATTACTGTAATGTTCTCCTGGCTGGGCTTCCTCTTTCTCACCTCTGCCCTTTAATTTCTGTCCAGCATTCAGCTGCACGCATGATCACATCCACCCATCGCTCTGACAACATCTCTCCTGCGTTGACATCCCTTCACTGGCTCCCACTCCCTCTCCGCATTCAGTATAAGCTCCTGCTCTCAATGTTTAACGCCCTCCATGGGCTGTCCCCTCTTTACTTATCAGACCTTATTTCTCCTCACCTTCCCACCAGGGCCCTCCATTCTGGTAGTCAAAGTCGGCTGTCCCAGCCCAGGATTTCCTCTGCCCCATCTAGGATTCGCCCCTTTTCACTTGCTTCCCCTCACTCCTGGAACCTTCTTCCCTCGCGAACAAGAGCCATCACTTCTTTAACCAGCTTCAAAATGGAGTTGAAGACCATCCTGTTCAGAGAAGTGTTCCCAGACATTGCGTTATTGTCACTTGCTATCTGATGTTCTTTTTGTTGCCCGTTTTATTGAACCATTTCCTGTGTTGCTATGTGTTTTCTTTGTATTATCCTCTCATTTCTTAGATTGTATGCCATAGGCAGGTTTACTCTTTTATATTTCTTGTTTTCATGTACAGCGCTGTGCAAATCTACAGCGCTATATAAATAAATAAATAAATAAAAACACTTTTTCAGCATTTGCACAGCTCTTAAGCAAAGTGTGTTAAAGGTAATGTTGCAAAACAGTTTTCTGTGGCCTGTTGATTGCTGTTGCACTGTATTATTTGGCAAAGAGAGCATAAGAGATTGGCATTCCCATGCAAAGAAATACCAGTGTAGTCTGTTTTGGAAATCCCTTTCCCACCGCCACAATAAACATTCTTGCAATTGGGCTCATGGATTATTTATAGACCTTTTATTTTCTTTCAGATCAATATCATACATTAAAGCCATGCATTTGTTGAAAGAATATTTGGTGTGAAAGAGAGACAGAATTATCAAAAGCAATGGAATGTTCCCTTGTTCTCTTACTGAAGATTACTGAGTGCAGATATGTTTTAAAGTGATTCTAGTTTGGCTTTAAATTAGTTCACCTGTGAGATTTATCTGTTCAGGTGTTAACTATAACTGGAGGAAACTTTCATGACTAGTGATTTCTTTAATCCAGACACATGCTG
>NW_024829948.1:0-1422 GCF_019175285.1 Sceloporus undulatus
CTGGTCCACCCCCAATTTATATCCAGAGACATTCTCCCATAGCCCCCAACATTTATTTCTTAGATGGGAAAAACAAGACACATGAGGACAAGCAATCCAGAAGGCAGTGAAGATGCCAAAGTTGTTTATGAGGAAGATCACACAAGCCAGGAAGAGCACAGCAGATTGCTTTTGCTTCAGCCTCCTGGGAAGGGCCATATCCTATCGCCTTCTTTCCTCTCCTCTCCCCACATTTGAGTTGATCGGGTTCACACTCAATTGCACTCAAGAACTGAAGTAAGCTGAGAAAGGGGAAAGTGGGAGAAAAAGAGAACAACCAGGACATTTTTAAAAGCTCCTGAAAAAGTGAGGTAACAGAGCATTAACCAGTACTATCTCTGCCAAACTCCGACAATATTTTTTTTCTTCCTTTCATAAATTGGCCCAGCAGTGAGACAGATGAAGATAATAGGATAGTGACTCACCAAAGAGCAGTTGTACCTTGGCATCTTCTTTCTGTTGGATCCCAACTCCCTCCGCTTGGCTTCTGTGTCGGTCATCAGGTGGGCAGGGGTCCTTGTGGCCCTGCACTTGGGTCACTTCCAGCAAGAGAGGCCCCAAAGCCGTGTACAAGGAGGCCGAGATGAAGTTCCTGAGGAAAGGGCCCAGGGTTAGGATTGGCTTGGCAAGAAACCCTGCAGCATTCAAAGACACAGAGAACAGTATCCTGCTGGTGATATATGCAGGTGACATATGCCTCCTTTGGGCCGATGCAGAGGTGGGCATCCCCTTCCTCCCTCTGCTTCAAACAACGCTCCCCAGACCTAGCATAGATTCACTGCAGTTCCCCTACACAACAGATACTCCATGCCTTCTTAGAGTAGTTGGGGATGAGGGGATGGGGAATTGGAGAGGGCCATGGTTATGTCCCTGTAGCTAGATATTAAATGAGTGCATCGTAAATAAATAAATAAATCATCTGCTAAAACCTCCCAAGTGCTTTTCCCCATCATCAGCCCCTTTCCCAAGAAGGCTGCATCCGCACTACAGAAATAAGACACTTTGATACCACTTTAACCGCTCAGTGCTATGGAATCCCGGGATCTTACCTTTGGACACTTAGCCTTCTCTGCCAGAGAGCTCTCATGCCACAACAAACTACAAATCCCAGGATTCCATAGGATGGAACCAGGAGAGTTAAAGCGGTTTCACACTGGATTATGTCTGCCGTGTAGATACAGCCGGAGTCAGTTGAAAAAGGGTAGAACCACCCATGTCTTGTTTTTACCCTCCTATTAATGGTTTTCCTTTAAAAGAATAAGTAGTTTGTTTTAGTCTCTAATCCTTATTTTTGTTGTTCTTGTTTGTTTGTTTCATTCTTGGTAATCTGAGTTATTCTGGTCTGCCTCCTTCCTTCTTGCCTGAAAATCTATTAATGAGGAA
>NW_024829949.1:0-1422 GCF_019175285.1 Sceloporus undulatus
GGAGGGGCCCAGGGGCCCCAAAATCGGGAAGTTCCCGGTTGCAGCTGGGTTATGGCAAGCCTACACCTACCCCAACCCTATCTTTTATTTCCTAGACATTAAAGTTAGCAAAAATTAAATTCTCATCACAACAAGAAAAACTGTGTGCATTCGCCTTGGAGACAGGTATTTGTTTGCTTGCCTTCTAAGAACTAATACAAAAAGCAAATGAAAGAATTGTGTTGCTTGTATTAACTGTCCTACAGATATTGTCAGTGTTTTGCACCCCTGAATTTGACACAGTTTCTAAATATTTGTAATGCTGAATCTGAAGATTCAAGAAGAGTGATGGTCAGGGAAAACACAGAAGGTCCGTATATGGAAATCTTGAAAGAGAATGGCTTCATATGCAGCATTTCTCTGTGTTTGAAAGTGAGTGCACAGCTCAGTTATTTTCCTATGAGTAGAACAATCAGGCAATTGCTCTATTTGCTGGATTCAAGCACCACAACAGAAGAGAAAATGTGTCCTGCACTTCAATGGTATTCTTAATATATTATCTTTAATAATACATAGTGTAAAATAAAGTGGAGGAAAATGATGATACTCAGCCCCAGGATGTCTACAGATAGGAGGGCATACATTTTCCTCCCGTACAGAAAAAAGTACATATCAGGTGCTTCTTTTTTCTTTTTCTTTGTATCACATATTAAGTGGTATGCAACAATATGTACAACAACTTGGTATTGGAGAGTATTTTAATATCATGTAACATTGTCACCTGGCCATTTTAAAACTGGTGCAACCTAAAGGGGTTTTGTTTTCCTACTTCCCAGCTAGCAGGTTAGTCAAGGGGATATTTTAATTTCCCTGTACGTTTAAATGAAATTAACTTGCAAATTTCCAACGTCTTCTTTCTGGGAGAGACATTATTCTTAACACAGAACTGATGTTTAATGGAAGCTGCTACTACATTGTTTAGCCCTGATCTATGTAGAAGACCTCCAGCTAAACAACCTTTATCCTTATCTTAATGTTTACCCACACTCATCTTACTTATACACGCACAAAGGTATGTCTGGATGGATTTCTCCATTAAAATTATAGATTTTTACCACAACAAAAGGTCAGATGGAGGCATTCACCTTTGCAAATACATTCAACGCAAAAACAGAGGACTGTGGGCTGGAGGGGAGGAATCTGTTCCTACCAAAAAAATCAAGGACATTAACTCTCTCTGGCATGTAATGCGTGAAAAGAGGATACCTTCTGTATGTACCAGGTTGTATTATGTTTCTCCCACCCTCACCGGCGCTGTGCCTCGTGTAACTTGTGAAGTGGGAAAACCTCTGAACTTATGGAAGTACCTTGTTTGACTAGAGACTGAAGGTTAGAAGTCATGCAAAGAGCCTTCGTGAGTAGAAAAGCATATCTACTTCAGTA
>NW_024829950.1:0-1422 GCF_019175285.1 Sceloporus undulatus
CCCCCCCCATTCTGGGAACATGCTGAAAGGGTCTTGGACCCCTTTGAAGGGATGAAGCGGCTTTCAATACCATTGACCATGATATCTTTCTGGAACGCCTGAGGGAGTTGGGTATTGGGGGGCACTGCGCTCCGGTGGTTCCGTTCCTCCCTCTCGGGCAGATTCCAGATGGTGCAGCTGGGGGAACGTTTCCTCCGATAAGAGGGAACTGACATCTGGTGTTCCTCAAGGAGCTATTTCGTCCCCCATGCTATTTAAGATTTACATGAAACCGCTGGGAGAGATCATCTGGAGACACGGCGGTGTTATCAGTACGCTGATGACACCCAGATATGTTTCTCTGTGTCTCTGACTGCTGCAGTGTCTAAGCATGGTGTCTCTCCTCTGAATGCCTGCTTAGAGTCAGTAATGGGCTGGATGAGGAAAAACAAACTCAGCTTGAATCCAGAGAAAACGGAAGTACTAGTGATAGGCTTCCCAGGTCCGGGGAAGGAAATTTGTCCACCTGTCCTGAAGGGAGTCACACTTCCCCTCCCAGTTTGGGAGTGCTTCTGGACTCGTCCCTGCAATTGTCATTCCAAGTTGATGCAACGGTCAGAAGCACTTGTTATCAACTACGGTTGATACGCCAACTGTGATCCTACCTGGGCCAAAGGGACCTTGAAACGGTAGTACATGCTCTGGTAACCTCTTGTTTGGATTTCTGTAAAGCACTCTACATGGGGCAACCCTTGTACCAAACTCGGAAGCTTCAATTAGTACAAAACATGGCTGCCAGATTGGTCACCGGTCGGTCCAGGTTTGATCACATAACACCAATCTTAAAAGATCTTCACTGGCTGCCTATTCGCTTCCGAGCACAATACAAGGTGTTGGTAATTACCTATAAAGCCCTACATGGCTTGGGCCCAAGTTACTTGAAGGACCGCATCTCCCCATATAATCTGCCCCGCACTCTCAGAACAAGCGGGAAGAACTTGCTCAAAGTCCCTACTTCAAGATACTACTTCTCAGAGGGCCTTTTCAGTAATGGCCCCCAAGCATTAGAATAGTCTTCCCGAGGAGCTCTGTCTCATTACCTCCGTTGAACTGTTTAAAAAGAGACTTAAACCCTTTCTCTTTAACTAAGCATTCCCCCATGTACTCTGAAGTTATGTTCGATCCCCTTTTCTCCCTCTCCCTTACATACACCTATGAATTGGTTTTTAATTGTATATTGTAATTAATGTAATGTGGTTTTAATTTTATATTGTTTTAATAGTTTTACTATGTACATCGCTTTGATCACTGCAGAAAAGCGGTATTGTCATGCCTCCAGAGCATCTTTGATGTTCTTGAGATATATATTTAGTTAAGATTATATTAAGTTTTCTATGTATTAGTTTAAGAGGGGAAATACAGGTCTATAGCTTTAAGAAAGAC
>NW_024829951.1:0-938 GCF_019175285.1 Sceloporus undulatus
ATCCATTGCATTATTGGCGACCTGGTGTGTTTGTTGTTATTCAACTTCATGAGGTGTGTGACAGGTTGATGGTGTAGCTGGCCACTCATTTGTCTGTACATTAGACAAAGGGGAAAAATGTATGGAGAGTAATGTATCCCACTGGGCCCAGGGTGCTTACTTCTGTAAGCCACTTGGGCCTTCCCACATTCCCACACTCACATTATGCTCTTTATATGTCCATGCAATAATGCACACTTTCCATGTTAGAGTGGAACTATGATTTTGCTTTGGTTTTTCTCCCCAGAGCACAGCTTCATTCCAGTTTCATTCCATTTCCAGCTCTTGCATCATATGAACAGGTAGGCCTGAAGATAGGTTGAAGCCACTTCTTTTTGCCAATGCAGATAACCCCTTAGAAAGGTCACCATCTAAAGGTATCTCACCATACAGATACTGCATGTAATTGTAGGAAATTAAACAGGACACACTGGGAAAACAATTCCTGTGGCTTCTTAATATTGAGCTGATGGCTATTGAAATATCTGTATTCAACAGGTTTGTGGCAGTAATTTATGTTTTTTGAACTACTGAGTTACTGTAGGTGCAATCTGTAACTCTCTTGGGGGTTCTTCTAATCCGAAGATATTGTTTTATGATGGTCATGAAATTAATGAGCTGTACTTATATTATTGGACATAAATTACAAATATTTCCTTCAAGAGAGACAGAAGTTTTGAAACTACTGGGAAATGCTGATAAAAAATTCCTGGATGAGAATGATTGCTGTTCAGGACTAATCCTTCACAAAATTCACCTGAAGTTTTGTAGAGAACATCTCCCCCCCCCCCCCCACACACACACACATATAACAGAATTTTATTTGCAAACATTGTGTTTCTGTGCAGAAACATTATTTTCTGTGCATAAAATGTTACAGTTAGGCATTTATTCTACAA
>NW_024829951.1:1038-1422 GCF_019175285.1 Sceloporus undulatus
TCCAGAACTACAGTTTTTCAGTTCTTTCTCACAGAGAGAATAGCTAAAATAACTCATCCTTTCGAGACATAACTTAAAGTATTATATTCCTATTTGAGGCTTAGTTCCTGAAATGGTGAAAACACATGCTTATACTCTTCTGCCTATGCCATCTCCTTTCATGTAATCACATTGTTTTACTTATATAAGGTCCTTTCTCGAATAACACTTTCTTCCTATACTTGTTACTTCTTCACAGCAGTACTGCAGCACCACTCAAATGGCACACTCTTTCTTTTCTGTTACATCTAACTCTATTGTACAACCATCTTGTTAAGCATAAGATATTCAGCTTAAAAAAGAAATAAAAATGAATATTGAATATTAGAACTATTGTCTGGAAAA
>NW_024829952.1:0-1422 GCF_019175285.1 Sceloporus undulatus
TTATACTTTTTTGGAACATTTTCAAACCGTGTATGCTTAAATCCGTGTATAAAAAATCCGTGTATAAGAAGGGCCGACTGTATATATATGTTCTTACAGAAATGTCCTCTTGATGACTGTTTGCCAGAAAAGCACATTTACATTTTTTTCTAGGCTATACAATATTCAGAAGAATTTCTTATCAAGCCTGAATCTAAAGTGGCTCAACTGGACACATCACAATGGCCTTTGCTTCTCAAGGTAAAGAGGACTGTTTACTTGCATTTTCAAAATTCTGTCTACTTTATAGATATACTAGATAGTTGTCAATTAGAAAATAATAACACTAAACTGGAGCAATCATGTTACAGTTGATGTTCAGATTTCTGTAAAAACAGGTTTTAAAATATGTCCCTAGTTTTGTTCGCAAAATAGTTTTACATTTTAGATTTTGCTTAGAGCAAGTCCAAATGTTTTAAGAAGTGCTGAGTAACATATACTTTAGCAAATAGCTCTTACTTTGAGATCGCAATTTTTTGCAAAATGAATACAAAATCATAGAGAGAAAGGTTAGTAGCAAATATTTCCCCCAGTCTCAATAAGAATTGGATCCCAAAGGTGAACAGTTTTAAAGTTTCCAACCCAAGGACTCCAAAACAATTCTTAATACAGTAATGTAATCTTTGGTTTGCTTTGTATGTTGTAGAATTTTGACAAGCTGAATGTGAGGACCACACACTACACTCCCCTTCCTTCTGGTTGTAATCCATTAAAAAGAGACATTTCTGAGTATGTGAGGTAAGGTCACATGAAAGTTGAGAGCAAATTTTCTCTAAGTGTTTATTCTTCAGCTTCATCAGAACTGAGTGGACTTTATTAGACACAAATTGGAGGTATCAGTCTCCTGCTCCCACTTAGCTCCTTGAAGCTTTCAGGCATTGGTCACTAGTATATTGTTATGAAAGCTTTGAGAAGTTACTTTTTGGACTGCAGCTCTAAGAAACACCAGCAAGGGTGACCGCTGGTCATAAGAGATTCTGACAGATGTAGTTTGGGGGGGGGTCAGATAGTGGGGAGTGTTGAGGGAAACTATCTGATTAATTTTAATGTATTTAATCATTACGTTCAAAAGTTGGCCATTTATTGAAGCCATGGATACATTTGCTGCACAATATGATATAGCCTCTTGTGTGCTACATGAACAATTGATCAGTAATAAGTTGCTAATTGGTTAGAATGGGAGCAGGCTAAGTACAAAGGGTTAACACAGTGTTCTGTAACCATAGTCTGACATTTCTTTCAATAATATGTATAACCTAAAGTATTGAATACAAAACTAACCTACAGCTTGGCATTGTAAAGGACCCTTTTGATTGATAAGCAGTGAGTAGAACCCTATACACATGGCTAGTTGAGTCACTGTGTTTCCTTCTTAGGACAGGC
>NW_024829953.1:0-1422 GCF_019175285.1 Sceloporus undulatus
AGTTTTGGAGCTGTATATAGTAGAATAAAGTAGATCTTTTATTTAAGACTACTGAGTTGTCTGGTGTCTTGGGTGAAGCTACAAGAGCCAGCTGGATCCTGAAGAAGGGTGAAGACTTCTGCGGAAGCAAGAGTGAGAAGGCTTGGAGAGCTTGTCAGGATCTTCAGCCTATTCTCTGTAACTCTTGCTAAGCTATAACCACTGGCCAAAACTGGTCAGCGCGGTGCACAACCAGGTGGTGAGTTCAAGCCAGAGGTGAAGAAGAGCTACAACTCCCATCATTCTCTTGATGCAGAAAGTGGATAATTTTATTCATGAAGTTTTTTAGCTAGGAACAATAGAACATGGATAGCTTGCCTGGAAGACAAGAAATCTAACCAAGACATGTATTTAAATGTGCAGGCACCTGTGTGGGCTTTAAATGTACTACATGCATTACATCAGAAATATTATGTGAACAACTTGTGTGAATGTGATTCCATTTCCAAAACCCTTCTTTGTATAGAGAAATATATATCTCGAGATGGATTGTGTTCAGATCGTAATGAACAGTATGGTTGAATCTATGTTTAGAGGTGACACAACTCATTGAAATCAGTGGACTTGGTCATGACTAAGCTAGGCCCTGTTAAGTTCGATGAGTCTGCTCTAAGTATGTGCAAGAGTGAATTCAGCTTTTAATCTACAGTTGGCCCTTCTTATACATGGACTTTTTATACACGGATTCAAGCATCCACGGTTTGAAAATGTTCCAAAAAAGTATAAATTTCAAATATCAAACCTTGATTTTCCAATTTTTATAAGGGTCACCATTTTGCTATGTCATTATATGTAATGGGACTTGAGCATACACGGATTTTGTTATACACGGGAGATTTTGGAACCAAATCCCAACATATAACAAAGGTCCACTGTATTTTGGACTGTTCAGGCCACACCTGGTATAATACTGAGCATTGCATTTCAAATAGATGCCAACAAACTTCAATGTGACCAGAATGGTGGATCATCTGGAAACCAAGGCTTCATAAGAATGGTTAAAGAGCTGGGTATGCTTACCCTACAGAAAAGAATATTAAGAGAAGCCATGGTAGCAATCTTCAAATTGCTGGTCATGCTAGCTGGTGGATTTGGGGAGCTGTAGTCCAAAAACATAACTTCCCTAAGCTCTGGAATAGACCTTTATTTGCGTATGGAAAGGTAACCGTTCCCTAGGAAAAATGTAAGATACAAAGCAGCCCTTTGTCAACTAGATGACCTAGTTCAATAAAACTTGTTCCTCTTTCATGGTGGATTATGTTTTTTTTAGCAAGCTTCTAAAAGATTTCATGCAAATCAGAGACAGTTGGCATTGGCGCACCAGCAGCTGCACCCTCCCAACGGCTGGCACAAAACAGAGGTTTATATATCTGGGGGGGGGGG
>NW_024829954.1:0-1422 GCF_019175285.1 Sceloporus undulatus
TAGTCTTGGCCTTATTTATGAGTGAGTCTCATTGTACTTAGATGGCCTGCATTCTGAGAAATCATAGACAAGATAGGTTAGAGCAAAAGCAAACACCCACAGCAACTTCCTTTCTCATTCAAGCATACACACTGTTTAGATAGATAGATAGATAGATAGATAGATAGCATAAACTATGGACCAAAACACACTGCAGTTGGTAACTGCTTTAACTGGCCAGGCTCAGTGCTATGAAATCTTGGGAATTGTTACTTATTGTGGCACCAGAACTCTCTGACAAAGAAAGCTAAATGTCTCCTGGAATGGCACCATCCTACCGAATTCTGGGATTTGTAGTTTTGTGAGGCACTGGCACTCTTTGGCAGAGAAGGTTA
Source organism: Sceloporus undulatus (assembly GCF_019175285.1). Classification (NCBI taxonomy): domain Eukaryota; kingdom Metazoa; phylum Chordata; class Lepidosauria; order Squamata; family Phrynosomatidae; genus Sceloporus; species Sceloporus undulatus. The sequence continues at coordinate 375 of NW_024829954.1, forward strand.
AAGACCTTCTAAGCCCAGATTCCATAGGATGGAGCTACAGCACTTTAAATGGTGTCATGTTGCATTATTTCTACAGTGTAGATGCATCCGAAATCCCACATTGAAAACAGGCTTTGAAGACTACCTGATTTTCAAAAAACCTTTTCTCTGAGTTAAGAAAATTGCTAAAATCATTCATTGTTTCCATCAAGAAGAGAATTAGTGAAGAATTACATCCCTGTACCAAACACCTGAAAATAATTAAGACAGTATCTAGTATAGAATTAAGTGTGCCTATGCCTTGTTTATTAGTTAAATGAGTCCAATATGTCTAACTGTGCATTGGACAAAAACCTTTAAGAATGAAAGTTTCCATGTCAGTCAAATTCCAAAATTTTACAAGCGCCCATTAATTGATGTATACATATAAAATTTACATGTAATTCTTTTGCACAGAAAACAGCATTCTCTCCAGAGGAAACAGCATTGGGTATTTTGCACAAAAATAATATATTTACATTGAAATATTATGTTCTCTGCAGAAAATGCTCTTTCCTGTTCAAACAAAATGCTCTGTGTGTGTGTGTGTGTGTGTGTGTGTGTGTGTGTGTGTGTAAAATGAACACATGTGAAGTTTTCACAGAGTGAGTCCCAAAGTGCCAGGGTTCTCACTAGGATTCTTCTCATCAGAATTTTTTGACACAATAAAAAAAACAGCACACCATGTTTTTCAACCATAGTTTCACATATTCTCTCCATCTCTAATTTGGTGTTTTCCTGCATCACTGCTTCCTCCGCAGTTAATTCATTTATATATCTTGTCAGTCCTCCAAATATGAAAGCAGGCTTTCACTTTAGGTTCTCTTAGCTCTCCTCACACCTGCTTCAATTCCACAACATTATTCCTAAGGACCAAAAGGACTTCTCGCAGAGATGTAAGGCCAGATTGATTCACGAAATCCGTGGGCGGCTCACATACATGTGTATTTGCCCCTTGATTTTTTTCATCACTTGATTCCAGGCAGACTAATGTGTGAATTAATTCAAAGCATTTGGTTTGATGTGACAC
>NW_024829955.1:0-1422 GCF_019175285.1 Sceloporus undulatus
CATATGTGAAGTATTTTCTTATAACTCCAGAAATTAATGGACCTATTTGACAGGAACTAAGCAAAGCTCGACAAAGAATAATGAAAACTAATTTCCTCATAAGAATTAGCCAATGATTTTAATGTAAACTATTCAGAATCACTGTAGTCATGACTTATTTCTTCATTAGCAAAGACTGGTGTTAAATGTCATTCATTAGTTTTGGTTATTAAATTAGTGGCCACATGTATTGAAAACTGGGATTTCATCTACCCAATTTACTTTGATATAAAGTTTTTTCCTCTGCCCAGCTTTTTCTCATTTGGCTTTAACGTGAAATGCCTTTTCTAAATCATTTATCATCATTAAAATAAATTTATTTCAAGAAACAGCCATGGTTTATTTAGTTACTGAATCACGAAGTCTTTATAATAAACCTAATTGAATAAAACAAAGCCAAAACTAAAATCCTAAGGGTATCTCATTCAGTTCAATAATGGGTATTTTATCTTTAAACAGAGACAACCTAATTTGATCACTCAGAATTAGGCTGCACATCATTCATGCAGCAGAATACGAAATCCCCCTTCATCTCTATAATTTGGTTAGGATTCACCTAGGCAAAAAGTCTGATTTTCATCCAGGCCTAAATAAATTCTAGCTTGGGGACACCTGAAGAAACATGCTTAAATCAATGTTTCCTCAAGGAGATCAGCTACAAGCTAATGGTCCCTAGTGTCACTGGGGCAGGGAATTTGCTCTGAGCTTTAGCAGACATTTTATAGGAGCTGTCCAAAAATCTGAATATTATCCCCCAAATAGGAACATCATATTAAATAGCCCAATTAAAATTCAGGTTAAAATCAAGGGCTTGTTCATTTTACTTACCTGCTCTGATTCCATTTGAACTAACATGGCAACATCCTATGGAATTCTGCAGTTTATAGTTTGGTGATGCACTTGAAGCAAGGGATTCTAAATACTTTCCAACTCCAACTCCAAATCCCAGAATTCCATAAGATGGAACTGTGCCAGTTAAAGTGAAATCATAGTGTAGTATGAAAGGGCCCCAAAAGTGGATTTAGTACCTCCACGTTTATGGGAGCCCATTTCCCAGCTCATAAATCACAGTCTGTTATGCTAGTGGGAGAAGCCACCAAAACAAAATAAAACAAAAAAAAACCATCCTCAATTTTGAAGTCATGGTGTTTGCATCTTGTCCTGAATCTCATAAAATGAAACCTCCAACTAGCATTCAGATGTACCTGGCCTGTAGTGAAATGAAGAACAGAGGAAATCTGTTCAGAAGGTGGAAGAGTCCCCAAACGTGGCACAGTGGCGCAGTGGTTAAATGCCTGTACTGCAGCCATTCACTCGAAACCACAAGGTTGCGAGTTCAAGACCAGCAAAAGGGCCCAAGCTCGACTCAGGCTTGCATCCTTC
>NW_024829956.1:0-1422 GCF_019175285.1 Sceloporus undulatus
GGAAAAATAAAATAATGCAATTCTTAAAAGACAAATATAGGATGGATCATGCATTGTATAATTTATGCTGTGATTCAAAGCTGAACCGTAAAGTTATTTCATGTATTATTATTATTATTATTAAAGATTTATATCGTGGTTTCCTTTCAAGACTGGAACGTAAAGTAACTTAGTAATACGCAGATATATAATTGTATATACAAAGTTATAAATCCATATATATAATTATATATATGGCGACACACATATATACATCTATAATTATACATGTATTAGATATACATTTATAACTGTATATAAAATTATATGTGTGCATGTATGCATATATATATATATATACTGTATATATATACACAGACAAAACCGTGTGTAATGTGCATGTGCGCATGTATACATATTTCTTGTATTTTAGTTAAATAAAATATAAAAGTAAATTGAAGTAAACCTTAGCTGTCAACATAAAAAACTTAAAATGTAAAACAAAACAAAATGTAAAAAGTTCAATCAACTAAAAATTTAAAATGTAAGAAATGTGAAAAAAATGAATTACAGTAAAATAATGAAGGAAATAAAATGTAAGCATTATTTTTAAACCTTGAAGTTTCCTCTTTTCTCAACAGACTTTTTCGAAAAGCCTAAGGTGGGCTCGAACTTGTTCTCTAAGGGTCCGGACGCCGGCTCTTTAGCTTAGTGCGCCACCGCTGTTAGTCGGGGCGAGGCTTTTCTGTATGTGTTCTTGTGTCCTCCGGTGTTTGTGACGTCACTGGGAGATGGTGCCTGGTTTGTTGTTCTCGGGCGCCCTCCTGTGTGTGAATTGAGGCATGATATAGTACATATTATGTGATTATGTTTTTATAAAGGGAGAAATTCAGTAAAATAGAAGATAAATAAAATGTTAAAAATATAGAACAATGCAAGTAAAATTATTGAGACATAGAATAAATTGAAATTTAATATCGAAAGACAGATAATATAAAATTTAAATTAAATTATTGAGGGTTAGGTGTCAGGGTTTGTATTTTATGTGTTACAGTATTTCAGTTTTATTTCTTTTCAACTCATTTTTTAAAAGAAATAAAAATAATTATAATTTAAAGCATGGCCATTTGAGAAGGATTGATATTTAACAAAGTGGAAAAAGAAGACATAAAAAGAAAATAGAACGTAATAACACAAGTAAATAAAATATATTAATTGTTAAAAAATTAAAATATAGTCAGAATGTAATGAATTATTTATGAATATAATAAGCTAAGAAATGTAATATAAGACTGTAACACAGAGAAATGATTTAAAGTACAAATGCAAGAAATTATTATAAAGATTAATTGCAAAAGAAGTGTTTTATCTTATGTTTTATTTCATTTTAGTTAAGATGTAATTTGTTAAGATTATTTTTATGTAATTTTATTTCACTTTTAT
>NW_024829957.1:0-1422 GCF_019175285.1 Sceloporus undulatus
GTCTAGAAGAAAAAAAGAAATCTCCTTGCTTTCCTTGCAACGACTGAAGAAAACTACAGAGGGAGCTCCATTTCCTTGAACGATTAATGAGCGCTTCCAGCGTTCAGACAGAGAGGCTTATTTTCCCTCTTAGTGATTTTTGGAAGGAGATTTCCCAGCAATGCAGGCAAGTGTGAAAATCTTCTTTGTCTTCCTGTTCATGCATTCTCAGTAAGAGATTATTTAGGCAGCTGCTGTTTGCCTAACCTGTTGTAGGCAGGCACACCCAATTACAACAGGATCAGCTACAGACGAATCTAATATCCACCTCATTCTTTACTGGATTGTTTACTGCAGACACAGTACTGCAACTCAACACTGCAAATCTGTGTTACTCCAGCCCAACTTCACCATCCTTCCAGTACCGATGCAGCTTAAAATGTCCAGCTGGGCAGAAGGCAAGGTAGACAAGGGAGGGGTTGGGCAGGCATAGAAAGAATAACATGGAGTATTTTGACCAGAGGCTTTGTTGAGGTATGCCCATATTCAGAACTGCAGTTTGAGATTGGGCAAATTTAGTATATGTGTGTTACAGGAGGTAGTATTTTACAGGCATTTGTCTTTCTCACATGCACACATTCTGGAAGAAATGTTTCCAAAATGGTGTTTTCCATCTTCATTTTTAGAAGAACTTGGATTTAAAGCAATTATTGTTCTAAATTAAAATATGCCTGATTGAGCAAGGGCACCATTTGAATTATTAAGTGAATCAATTAATCTAATCAAATAATTGTTAAATACTGAAGACTATTGTGTCACATTCCGTTTAGCCTGGAACTGTTTTATACCTCATCAGGATTTTTGTCCCTCTAGTCAATACTTGACAAGCAACAATTCTCCAATAGAAGTCTTTTACATGTAAGCCTTATCTGGAGATCCTAGGGGCTGAACTTGGAACTTTCTGTGTTCCAACTATGTGCTCTGTCACTGAGGTATGGTTCCTTTCTCAATGGAAAGGGGTGCCATCAATCGTTTATATCAGCTTGTTTTGTGTTGTTTGATAACTTGAGGATATGCCACTTCCTGCTTGCAGTTTAGAAAAATAGGTGTCTCCTTGTTATTTATGTGGCCTCAAAGGTTGAACAATTCTTTTTATTGACAATAATGGAACAACTTGCCTTTGTAAATTCAGTTGGGCTGCAAGAGCTGATATGATATTCTTTCTTTCATCTTGACCTAAGGTTTTCCACAAGATTAAGACAAGCTGTCCCCACTAAGGTTGTTGGCACTGCAGCAAGCTAGATAAGTCATGACCTCTCCACTACCAATCATGAGGAAGAGACCACTGGCTGCAAGAGAGGAAACAAGATAAAGTAGCATACAAAATATTTCAATCAACCTTCCCCTAGTTGATTTATTTTCAATATTTATTTCTCCCACATT
>NW_024829958.1:0-1422 GCF_019175285.1 Sceloporus undulatus
GGGCCGGCTCATGAAAGCAAGCAGAGAACATACTGTCCCAGTTTGGCAGAGAGAGTCCTGATTAATCCTCTTTCACCTCATCTTTTCTGGGGCTTTGAAAATGTCCTAGTTCTCTCTTCTTCTCCCACTTTCCCCATTCTGCTTAAGTCAGTTCAGTTGCTGCAAAATGTGTTCCAAGTTCAAAACCGTGTGCATCCCATCAACTCAAAAGAAGGGATCTGGGAGGAGGGAAGGGGGCAATGTTTTGTCCTTGCCAGGATTCGGAGGCAAAAGCCATCTTCCGTGCCCTTCCTCGCTTGTGTGATCTTTATCATTAACAACTTTAGCCATCTTCACCATCTTCTGGTGTCCACATCTGTCTTGATTTCCCCATCTGTGAAATGCTGGGAAATATGGAAGAATATCTCTGGACCTAAATTGGGGGTGGGCCCAGTGGCCCTCAACCACAGAGTACTCCCCAGAACTGTTTTTTTAAAAAGGTAATTTGCCTCTGAAATTAGGTGAGATATGGCTAAATGATTCATTGGTGACTAAATGTACTATACATGTTGGGATAGTCAGTATCTTAATCAATCAATAATATTCCAGAAATGGCCTAATTTATACTGTTTATCATATTATATATTGAAAGGATTTGAGACAAAGTGGATCTCAAAGGATGTAGCTTTCTGCATGCTTGCAGAATTTAAAGTTTATTTCAGAAATAATATCTTCAATGCACCATGTGCTTTCCTCCCCTTTTGTTTAGTCACTCTCTGGATAAGGCTATTTTCTGTTGCAGGTGACCTTTGCGGATGTGGCGGTATATTTCACTGAGGAGGAATGGAAACTGTTAACGAAGAAACAGAGACTGATGTACAGTTCTGTTATGATGGAGAATTATGAGAATGTGGCCTCTGTGGGTAAGGAACCTGAATCCATTGCCCTTCCTGTGAAAACTGAGGGCCCTTTCATAATTTACTGTCAGAGAGCTATGATTCCACTTTAGAATTACAGAATCAAAGAGTTGAAATAGACCACAAGGACCATCTGATTCAATCTTCTGCCATGCAGGAATAGACATTCAAAGCACCCCTGAGAGATGGCCATCCAGCCTCTGTTTAAAGACCTCCAAAGAAAGAGACTCCACCAAACTCTGAGGGAGTATATTTCACTGTTGAAGAGCTATTACTGTGAGGAAGTTCCTCCTAAAGTTTAAGTGGAATCTCTTGTCCCTGTGGCTTGCATCCATTCTTCCATGTCCTTTTCTCTGCAGTAGCAGAAAGCAAGCCTGCTGCATCCAGAATATGACATCTCTTCAAATATTTGAACAGGGCTGTCATATCCACTCTTAACCTTCTCTTCTTAAAGCTAAACATACCCAGCTCCCTAAGTCATTCCTCAGAGAGCATGGTTTACAGACCATTTATCATTTTGGTTTCC
>NW_024829959.1:0-1422 GCF_019175285.1 Sceloporus undulatus
CTGAAGGACCTAGAGATTCCTAGAGAGAACACTCCGCTAGGCCTTTGCAGCTCCTCCAGAGCAACTCTATGGTCAACATTAACCAAAAGTTGCACTGAAGGACCTAGAGATTCCTAGAGAGAACACTCCACTAGGCCTTTGTAGCTCCTCCAGAGTAACTCTATGGTCAACGTTAACCAAAAGTTGAACTGAAGGACCTAGAGATTCCTAGAGTGAACACTTTACTAGGCCTTTGTAGCTCCTCCAGAGTAACTATGGTCAATGTTAACCAAAAGTCGCACTGAAGGACATAGAGATTCCTAGAGTGAACACTCTACTAAGCTTTTGTAGCTCTTCCAGCACAATTCTATGGTCAATGTCTAGCAGATGTTGACCACAGAGTCGCACTGGAGGACCTAGAGATTCCTAGAGAGGTGTTCTCTCAGGTAAAAACGTAGTGTTTTTGTTATCTGTGGGTTTTCCATATTCACGGGGGTCCTGTGCCCCCAACCCCAGCGAATGTGGAGGGACGACGGTAGTTTATTGCTTAGGCCAAAAAGACCATTGCAAACAAAACCTGCCCTCGACTTATACATGAGATCAACTTATCTCATACAATGAGGATGACAGAATCAACATTAAAATTAACTAACTATATAAAACACATACCTAAGCTTAAGGTCGATGTCTTGACTATTGCAAGCAAAACATCCAAGCTTTCATACCATTACAGTCGCAGAGACATGAAGAAAAAGGACAGGTTGCTTATCTGCAACCGTATTTCTTCGAGTGGTCATCTGTGAATGCACACAAATGGGTTATTCTGCGCCTGCGCAATAAGCTTTGAGCTTTACTGCGCAGGTGCAAAACAACTCGCTTGCGTGATTCGCAGAGACCACGGGGAAGAACTTTAAATCTATTGCAAATGTTTCATTTCATCCACGGAGCACTGCATCTACTGCAAGGCTGGGGAACATTTGTTACCCAGTTATTTTGAGCTACATCTGTCAGAAATCCCATCCTCCCATGAGGGATGAGCAAACCCAGAGCCTTCCAGATGTGGCTGGACTATAACTCCCAGCATGCTTCACCATTGGTTAGGGTGGCTACCACTCGCTGTCCAATATGATGCCTAAAATGGCGACGCCCAAACTTTGGTCCTCCGGGTGTTTTGACTTCAACTCCCAGAAGCCAGCTTGGCCAAGATTCAGGGATTCTGGGCACCGAAGTCCAAAACATTTGGAGGACCAAATAGACCTATTTTAGCGAGACATCTTTTGGGGCAGACAGGCGCCATCGGTATCAGATTGGAAGGCCCAGTTTAACAGTCAGACCTTTTCTATAATGGACAGACCTGAGATGAGAATATGTATTTCTGTGTTTCCGACTTAACGGCGGCCCCAGTTTTCTTGGCATTGTTTGCCATTGCCTTCCCCTGAGGCT
>NW_024829960.1:0-1422 GCF_019175285.1 Sceloporus undulatus
TCGTGCCCGCGGAGCCTCCTCCTCTCCTCCTCCTCCTCCTCCCCCCCCAAAGGGCCCCAGACCCAGAGAGAGAGAGAGAGAGAGAGAGAGAGAGACCCAGACAGACAGACAGACCGGCAGCTTCCCTCCATCTGCTGCGCAGCCCAGGAGCAGGAGCAGGAGGCCTGGCCCGGTGAGCGGAGACCCCGGGACCCAAGACCCGCTTCCTTGGGGGGGAGGAAGGGGGCCGGGCTGGGCTTCCCCTCCTGCTGGGGACCCCCGGGGAGGAGGGAGGAAGGGAGGCGGAGGGGCTGGGCTGCGGAGGCTCCTGGGGGGCAGCTGGGAGGTCCCCTGGTCCCCTTCTTTCCCACCCCCCTTCGGGCATCCTTCCTTCCTTGCATGCTTGCTTCCTTCCTTCCGCCCCCTTTCCTGGAGCGATGCCCGGAGGCGGCCGCCCTTCTCTCCATCCCTCCTTCGCCCCATCCCTCTTTCCTTCCATCCCTCCTTCTCTCCATTCTTCTCTCTTCATCCCTCTTTTCTTCTCTCTGTCTCGCCTTCCTTCTCTCCTTCTCTCCATCCATCGCATTCTTTCCCCCATCCATCCCTCCTTCTCTCCTTCCTTCTCTCCATCCCTCCATCCTCCGCATTGCTGAGCCATGAAGGTCTGGGGCCACAAGATGGACCTCCTGACAGGTAACGCTCAGGGGAACCCCCCCCTTTCCTCCCGGGAGGGCCCTTTCTTTGGGGGGGGCTCTTCTCTTTGGGAGATCGCCAAGAGGCCCAGAGGCAAAGCCCTCTTTTCCGCAGCCTCCGGGGGGCTTTGGGGGGGGGTCTCCCTTCCCCATCTCAGCCTCTTCGGGGCTTCTTCCTGGGGGGGGGTTCTTCTTCTGGGCCCCCTCCCCCTGGAAGCCCCGCGGGGCCCTTTGGGGCCTTTGGCGCAGCTTGGCACAGACCCAAAGGGCCAGGGCAGGGGCAGGGGCAGGAGGGGGGCACAGGGAGCACTGCCTCCAGGGCAAGAAAGTGGGGCAGCAGAAGCAGGACTGGCTCGGAGGGGGGCTTGGTTCAGCCTTGTCCCCCCCCCCCCGTCCTCTCCGCCCTTCCTTCCTGGGGCTGCCCTACGACAAGCCAAGCCAGGCCACCTCCTCCTTCCATCCCTCCTTCCATCCTTTCCCTCCTGCCTTCTCTACCTGCTGGCTCACCTCCCTCCCTCTTTCTTTTCCTTTCTTTCCTTCCTTCTCTACTTGCTTTCTCACCTATTTTCCTTCCTTCCTTCTCCGTCCCTCCCTCCCTCCTTCCTTTTCCTTGCGCTTGGTCCCACTGGGGATGATGGTGGTGCTGCTGGTGTGAAAGACTCCAGGGCCAGAGAGGTGGGCAGGGAAGGCAGTCAGGGGGCTCTGGGGTGTGTGTGCTTCTCCCAGGCAGAGGAGCCTCCTCCTTCCTTCC
>NW_024829961.1:0-1422 GCF_019175285.1 Sceloporus undulatus
GTTGCACAAAGACTGCATACATGAGTTCCATAGAAAATTTGGCCATGCAAGTTTCAAGAGTTTAAAGAGTTTAATAAGCATGTGTCCAGATTTGAAAGTAGCAGAATGTAAAAATCATTTAGATTGCACAGTTTGTAACCAAGTGAAGGTCAGAGCTTATCCAGTTGCCAAGAGATCCAAAAGAATTGCTCAAAGACCTTTTCAATTTGTCCATGCTGACGTAGCCCAAGCAAATTGTTTGTCACTAGGGGGAAGCAAATATTTCCTGGTAATTGTTGATAGATTTTCAAGATTTGCATATGTAAGAATATTGAAAAATAAGTCAGAAGCTGGGCAAAATTTGAAAGCATGGGTCAGGATGATTGAAATAAGATTTGATAGCAGAGTTGGGACAATTGTTACAGATAGAGGTGGAGAATTTTTAAACAGCCAGCTGTACAATTGGTTCCAGAAAGTGGGGATAAGACATGTAACCACAAACCCTGCTTGTCCAAGTGAGGATGGTTTAGCAGAAAGGAAAATCCAGGACATAAAAAGGATTTCTGCGTGTTTGATGGCAGATGCAGGAGTTAAAGACAGCTTCTGGGGTGAAGCAACCCTGACTGCCATACACATAAGTAACAGGTTGTACCATTCAGAAATTGAAGACATTCCCTACAGGGTTTTGTATGGGAGAGTGCCAAATTTCAAATACCTAAGAGTGTTTGGTCAATTTGCACATGTGTACATACCTGCCTGTTTTAGGAGGAAAGGAGAACCAAAAAGCAAAAGGCTAATGTTCTTGGGATATTCAGGGAACAGTTACAAGTTTCTTATGAGAGGAAAAGAGATACAGTACTCCAGGTCTGCAAATTTTGAGAGACATGCTGGCTGGGACAAGCTGCATGCCAACAAGGAAGTGTTCTTGAGGTTAGGTAGCTCAAGTGAGCAGGAAGCACAGACTGAACCAACTTCAGGAAACGGAGGGGTTTCAGTCAAGCCAGAAGCCTCTACTAGCAGTAGTGGTAGTACCTCAGATGGAGAGACACACACAAGACCAGTAACCACTAGAATGACAGAAGACAAAAGATTTAGCAGAAAGACAACAACTTCTAGTGCAGACAGTGATGAGGAGAGAGGCAGAACGACAGAATTCATACCCAGGCGTAGTCACAGAGTCAGGAAGTCACCAGATAGATTTGTTGTGACGCAGGCAAGAGCTTATACAGTGGTAGAAGAGCCTGAGAGTTTTGAAGAGTTAGAAACCTTTTCCAGGGAAGAACAGGAAAGATGGTGTGATGCAATGGATAGTGAATTTAGTTGCTTGGTGAACAAGGATGTGTTTGAAATTGTTAATAGACCTAAGGATAAACCAGTGATAGGTTGCAAATGGGTATATAAGAGAAAGGAAATGCCTGATGGAAGCATTAAGTACAAAGCTAG
>NW_024829962.1:0-1422 GCF_019175285.1 Sceloporus undulatus
AATTTGGCTGGGGATTGTGGGTTGTGGTATAGGTTAGGTAGATGGGAGGTTGGGATTTGTTGCAGCTGGTTAGAATAGTTATGGGAATTATAGCTTTTGCAATGTGTGGGATTTTGGCTTAAGAAAGTTGCGGGCAAGTATTAACAGAAAGGGCTAGTTTCTGGGAATGGCAAAAGGGGGCCTTGTTACCTGTGAGGCAGAGACTGTGGGAATTGGAGGTGGGGGCTAGGATTGGAAGAGGGTAGAGTTTTAGGTTTTGGGGTTTGAATGCATTGTTTGGATTGGAGTGGTCAGTTCTGGCTTAAACACTGAATTTCTATGTGTTCTCAATAAAGTCCTTTACTGCTTCAACACACTGGACTTTGATGCACAGAATTTATGAATTTGCCCAAAACTGACCCTTTCTTCTCTCCTCAGTCCTCATCTCCATTCCCAGCCATAAGAACAGCAAACACACAGACACAAACATACAGGATACACAGAGAGAGCTATATTTCCAAAGCAGAGCCTTCCTTTCCTGCCTTTCCCTCCTGAGTCCAGCTCTGCACCTTGGCCTCCATTGCGGTCTCCTCAAAGGAAGAAAGGAGGGAAGGAAGGGGAAGCCACTGAACCCCAGCACTTACCTTCCTTTCCCACAAAGGCCGCCAGCGGAATAAGCAGCAGCATCAAGGACCTGGCAATCCCTGCACATGCTGAAGAGGGGCCTTTGGGGCTATATGCGCCTGCACAGTCTCAGCCACAGAATCCATTTCTGCCCTCACAGTCTGTTCTGAGGGAGGGAGGGAAGTGGGGAGAGCCCTTGTTCATTCAGAGGAATGGCTGGAGGGGAGAGGCCCCTCTTCTCCCCACAAAGAAAGGCAGGGGTCCTGCAAGGCCTCCTCTCCCTCTTTCCTTCCCTGCCCCCTCTTTGGGGGATTCCTTGGGTCTCGGGTACTTGGGGAGTTATTATGAGAAATGAAAGCCGGTGGGACCCTTGGAGAGAGGCATGGCCATGGAGGGGAGGGGGATCCAAAGGGGAAAAGGTCTTTGAGGAGCCCCCTCCCTCGTGGAAAGTGGGGCCAAGGAGAACCCCTCTCTTCTGATGCCTCATTTATGAAAGAGTTTTGTGCCAAATAGAAAGCATCGCACAGGATAGGATTCAATGGCATTTTTCTTGGGGGGGAGTTTTCTCTGGAGTCCTGGGGGAGGAGGCTCTGGGGGGGAGAGAAGAGCCAAAATCCTCTTGGCCAAAGCCAAGAGGAGGGAGACGGAGGGAGCTCAAAACTCTGGCAATCCCGGGACTTCCTGGTTGGTAGTGGCAGCTCGGCAGACGTGTTCTTCAGAGGCTCCGAGGAACAGTCTTTCCACCGGCGCTTCCCTGCATGCAGAGACCACTGCAAAACAGGGAAAACTCCAGGTACGGCAGTGCTCTGGACGAAGGAG
>NW_024829963.1:0-1422 GCF_019175285.1 Sceloporus undulatus
GAGCCATGGGTCATCTGTGACAGTGAGCATCCTGTTTTTCCAACATAGCCGCCTGGCTTCTCACTTTTGGCTGTTCAATGTGGAGTGTCCTGTTATGTAGATGCTCCAGATGGCTAAATCGCTTTCATCTTCCCAATTGCTGTTGAGAGATGCGTTGGCAGAAAAAGAGTCACTAATCCCACCAAAATCTGTATCCTGGTTTAAGTGCATATAGCCTATTCGGTTCTTATAAAACATCGAAAAGATGCATAATTAAGATAGCGCAGCCATTATACAGGAGGTTGTGGGTCTTGATCCTTGTGTAAACCTCCTGTAAAGGAGCACTTAAGATAGCAACTTAAGACGATGGGAACGTTAGTGGAAAATAGTGACTGTAGCAATGACTCTTCTGAGAAGATGAATATAATTCCTTCCTTGAGGAATTGGCTGTTATTCAGTCGGTCGAAGCGTGCATTTCAAAATATTATTCATGCTACAAGAAACCATTTCCAGAGCTGAAATGTGTTCTTGAGGTTCTACATTTACATCATAGCATTGCTCATGGAATATATATCCCTTGTACATCTGTGTTTGCATGCACACATATAAACAAATGCTCTCAGCTTTGAGCAAATCAGTTGAAATGGAGACAGCAAACTGCTGTTCCTCTTTCCCAAAATATCAAAGTTGCAAAATTGCTCTTAGACTGACCTTATTAGATAAGATGTAAACTTGAAGCAGAAGATCAAATAAACACTGGAACCATTATGTAGGGAAGTAAGTAGTTTTACCATCACTTAGGATGCAATTGTGGAAGGCTGGAGCGGTATTGGTTGTGTCTTCATCCATGCTTAAAGACAAACTTGATTTTGCATTGAGAATGCACTACTCCATTGCCAACTCATTTATTAGGGCTAGACCTCAAACAATGTGTGCATTGATAGGTAATAATCAAAACCAATTCATTTCCCAATTGTTAGAAATTGTCTAACAAAAAAGTGTAAATTAAATATATTTTAACTTATCTGAGTGACTTAAATTGAATTCTAGTATTAATTTAATTCCAGGATGAAGTTATTAATCTACTTAATTAACTGAATGAGAGATTATGCTAAAAAGCCAACAAATTTGACACTTCCTAGCTGATTCTTTAACAAATGCAAATGGGTGTAGCATTTTTTGTTTACGTATGTTCATTACTAGAATGTGAGTTAGGTTAGGTAGTTCCACGGTTTAAAGATTTTCAACAAAATAGTAGCTAAGGTTGCTTTTGAATGGGCTGATCCCCTTTGTGTCCAGGCAGTCCTCCTTTGTCCTCCACTGGACATTGCATAGAGACCTCTCTTCTGTCCCAGAAAACTGAATTTCAAAGCACTTGACCATTGGACTCTTGCTGAAAAGTAAGCTAAAGAAAGGAGGAGGTTAAGGAAATTATATGATAAG
>NW_024829964.1:0-1422 GCF_019175285.1 Sceloporus undulatus
GATTCAATTGGTTAGTTTTGCAACTGCTTTCAATTACTCAGGCGATCGGACGGCCGCTCAAAGTGAGGCAAGTAGTTGCAAAACCAATGAATCAAATCTTCTATCTATTTTTATATATATTCAGATTCAAATTTTATTGCTTTTGACCAAAGGTTATTGCACAGCACAACAATATAACAATACATATAACAATATAACAATATAAAAATACATGTAAATTATATCTAAAATGTGAGTATCTGGTATAGAATTTCTGAACAAACGAACAACAATTATCATTATGCGTTCAACATTTTGTCCAATAGAGTCATCTCCTTTACAGTTTATGCCTATCCCTGTTAAATACTTGTTCCTGATTTTTTAGCTGCTAAGGCAAACAAAGCTACTTTCCAGGTCACATATTGAGGTTTATCAGACTCAAGTTTTGGACCCTCAGTTGCGCTAAGGAAGTGTAACAAACGTTGCGAAATGACTTTATAACACGATGTTTTACCACATTGTTTGCTTTCCCATCATTCCCCCGAAACGTGATGTTTGCGCTATTCAAGGCGATTCGCCTGATGCGAAACCATGCGCAGCAGAACTGTCTCCTACACCAGCGCCTTCTGTTTCTGTCGAGCATTTCGCATCAACATCTTTGCGCATGCCCTTTAAAGGCTTTGGTCGTATCGTGACCTTTGTGCTTCCTGGGGAGCGAGGGGGTCCCCTGCATCTCTAGGGTCCTATTTAGCGGAGGGGAGGGGGAGAAGGAAAGAGATGAAGGAAAAGGGAGGATTTGGATGCAAAGGATGACAGAAGACAAAAGGGGAAATCAGGGTGGCTTTTTGACTGCAAAGGGCTGTCATAGGGAGCTGGGGGGAATGGAGAAAGTGATGGTGGAGGAGGAGGAGGAGGAGGAAGGAGCCATGGGAAGAAGAGAGCCATGGAGGGCATCCTATAATGGAGGAGGAGGAGGAGGATGAAGGACCCAGGGCAGAGAAAGGTGAGGGTCAGAAGGAAGGAAGAGGAGGAGGAGGAGGAGGAGTATTGCCCGGGGAAATAGGGCTGTGGAGAGAAGCTGGGGATGTAGAGAAATGGATGCAGCAGGAGCAGCCTCTTTTGACAATTCATGCGCATGATTTTTTTGGGTGCTTGCTTTCCTCTTGCTCCTGGAAATTAAGAGCCATTATTATTGTTGTTGTTGTTGTTGTTATTGTTTGTGTTATATGCGGATGCTACAGTCAGAATGCCTGCGCTGCATTTCCCTTTTATTCCCAATTGATTGTATGAGTCAGTTGGAACTGATAGGTCACTCTCTCTCAGCCTCAGTAGAAGGCAATGGCAAAGTGTAAGCAGGAGGAAAGGGGGCAGTTCAGATCAGGTCAAAGGCACCAACGCAGCTCCCATCAGGCACTTTCCTCCCTTTTTAAACACATTATTTCT
>NW_024829965.1:0-1422 GCF_019175285.1 Sceloporus undulatus
TTCAGTTAAAGCAACATACATACTTTCTTTTTTTTCCCCTTTCTTTTTGGATATAGTTTATTCATAAATCCCATTCTTTACAGAATTCTTTTAAAGAGTCAATGGCGGGTTACAAACCACCACTTGGGACGTCCTCAGGATGTCCCAGTTTAAAAAAGGGGCGTCTCTTTGAGACGCCCCTATTCCTGTTACAGACTCTGTCCATAACAAATGGAGGCGGCCATTCCACACATCGTGCGGCGCTAATGACGTTGCAAGTACGCCATTGGCACCTCGCGGCGTCATTAGCGCGCCTCCAGAAGAAGCTCCATTTTGGAGCTTCTTTTTTGCTCCATAAGGGAGCCGCACGGTTTGGTATGTAACGCCTCTTTGTTCAACAAATATGTTAATTTTTCCATTTCATATATTTCATATATTTTGAGGATATTCAGAATATCCTCTCTCTTCCAATATTTTGCATATATCATTCTTGCAGCCACAATTGTATAAAGTATTAACTTCCCTTCTCCCCCCCCCCCCCCCCCTTTTGTCCTGAATCGTGTTTAGCAAATTCCTGTTTAGCTCCTTTTTATGCTGCAGAAAGGGCACCCTAGTTGCTACCGTGGCAGCTTTTTGCCATTTCTTCGCTGCAGCACATGTAAACACTGTGCCAAAGGTGTGGTGTGATGCTGCCCACCATCTGTTTAGATGGCATGGCTGGCATGGGGCAGAGTTGGGGCAGCCGGCATATATACACCACACCCCCATGCTGCCCCCACACTGGTGAATAACATCGGTCTGTTGAGCACCTAAGTACACAGGACTGTATATCTATTAAATGAAAGACCTTGAGAGTTTATTTGCTCATTAAAATGCTATTTCCTTTTCTACATCAAAGGATCTTGAGGTGGCATACAACATACAGTATATAAATTCATTTAACTACATACCCTCCAATTGTCCAGTTTATCAGGGACAGTTTCAATTAATCCTCTTGTCATCCAACTTTTTCAGCTACTGTGAAAATACCCCAGTTTCTCTCTCCTCATCTTTTATAGCTCACTTCAACTGCTGCAAACTGAGTACAAAGCAAAAAAGTAGTTTGCACTCAATTAACTTGGTGAGGGAGGGTTAGGAAGGAGAGGAAGGGCAGATTGTTGCCCTTCTAGGGAGGCTCAGGCAAAAGCAGTCTCTCCTAGCTTATCTTTTCATCCTTATCAATAACTTTTGCCATCTCAAACAACACATCCTGATGTTGTTTGACCACATGTGTTCCAGTTTTTGTCTGGACTCTGAACTTCTTTATTTCAAACCATGTTTCTTCATTATTTAAATTTACACCCACCTTACCCTGGAAGTGTACAAGAGATTTGGCAACAAATAAGATGCAATCCATAACAATCCTAAAAGGTATAAAACAATACCTAAGAACAATCAGGATAG
>NW_024829966.1:0-1422 GCF_019175285.1 Sceloporus undulatus
CCCAGTTGTTTCCAGGTCTTATGGTGACCTTATGGGAGTCTCTGAAGGGGTTTTCTTGGCAGGTTCCTTCAGAGTGGGTTTCCCATGGCCATCCTCTGAGGCTGAGAGAGTGTGACTTGCCCAACACTTCAGTTCTTTTGGAAACCTTTTTGCTTTATCTTCTAGAAGGCAGCTGAAGTGTTGCTTCTTGCTCTGAAAAATGAGAGGAACCTTCTGGCATCCAAAAGACTAACATTCTCTGGAGTTATGTCTGATAATATGTATGTATGTATTATGTATACAAAGAACAATTACAATACACAAATCAGCTTCAATTTATCTACTCTGAATAACATACTGATGTAATGCAGAATAACATCTAAACAATGATAATGTAAAAACTAATTTCAGTTTATTACTATGAATAACCTGCTAATGTAAGTAATACAGAATGACTGTATATAAACAAGGGCAATTGTGAGTACAGGTACACAAAGGCTTCAATACAATGACAATACATATAATTAAGAATGGGCTACAACAAAACAACAAAAGGAACAAGACACAAACTCCCTCCAATATATCTGCTCTAGGTGACATGCTTAAATAGATGATATGAAACTAAATAAAGTGCTGTTATCCGTGTCTTTGGGAATTGATGGAGGACGTTTCAAGACAAGAGGTCTTCCTCAGCCACAATGGAGCAGGCTGTCATCTGGATACAGTGGTACCCCGGGTTACGAAATTAATCCGTTCTGCAGCGCCCTTCGTAACCCGAAAGATTTCGCAACCCGAAAAAGCCATAGGCGCTAGCGCTGGAAGCCGCAATTTCGTGCGAAAAAGCGCCGAAAAGCACCAAAAAAATTTTTCGTAAGCCGAAAAAAAAAACGTAACCTGGAACAGTTTTTTCCTATGGATTTTTTTCGTATCCCGGAAATTTCGTAAGGCGGTGCTTTCGTATCCCTGGGTACCACTGTACTCTAGTTCTTCCTCCTTCAAAAAATGTGCCAGAGACGTATTTTGCAACCGATCTTCCTCTGCTTTCCTGCATGAAACCTGTCCTGGTTTTGGGATCTTCTGGGAAGGCCCTGGTTGCTTTCCCACGAAACTCTCAGGTGCATTTGGTGGGAAGGCAGGAGAGGGCTGCTTGGGGTCTGCTCTCAGGATTTGGGACCCCTTCTTAGTCTTGCCGTTTTCATTAATATTCTGCTTCCCCCGATTTGGGACACAAGGCAGATTCTGACCATTAAAACAACCGTTGTTTTTGTTGTGTGTCTTGAAGTGGTTTCTGACTTATGGCGACGCTATCCTGGGTTGTTCTTGGCAAGATTTGTTCAGAGGAGCTTTGTCATTGCCTTCCCTTGAGGCTGAGAGAGTGTGACTTCCCCAAGGTCACCCAGAAGGTTTCTTTTTTAAATCTTTATTGTATTAAAATACATATAC
>NW_024829967.1:0-1422 GCF_019175285.1 Sceloporus undulatus
TGAACAAACCTTGTCAAGAAAACCCCATGATAGTTTCACCTTAGGGACGTCATAAGTTGGAAATGACTTGAAGGCACACAACAACAACAAACATGAATATAGGGCTAAACCAGAAAACTGAATAGCAAAATGTAGTTCAGATATTATGACCACTGCTGCTGTTGTGTGCCTTCAGCTCATTTCTGACTTAAGGTGGCCCTAATGTGAACCTATCATGGGGTTTTCTTGGCAAGATTTATTCAACTGAGGTTTGCCATTGCTTAGACTGAGAGCACATGACTTGCCAAAGGTCACCCAGTGGGTTTCATGGCTGAGCTGGGAATCAAACTCTGGTCTCCAGAACTGTAGTCCAACACTCATACTACAACATTACACTGGCCACTAGGGCCCAAAACAGGCAGACCAAATAGAGTGGCTTCCAGGGTGTGGCGTTTAGACAACATGCCCCCCAAAGTGGCCAGAAGCCACTCCAGGGCTGCCCAAAGCTGCCGGCAAAAGGGGTGGGTGTAATTCACTCCTGTCGGTGGTCCATTTGAGACTATCACAGCAGCCTGCTTTGGGAGTAGGCCATCTGGTCGCTGTGGTCCTGGCACAATTACCATGGTCCCAGGGCTACCCTTTTCAGGCCATCTGCTTTGGCTCTAGCTTAAATATTTTTTTTTGTTCTTTTAAAAGTGCTCTTTCAAAGCAAGTTGTTTTGGTTGAACATGTTAATTGAAGGACTGTTTCTGAATGATACTTCTTGCACTTTAAAATAAAGTGATGCAAAAAAAGCAACTCACACTGGATACTGGTCTAACAATGAACAACACCCAATAAGGTGTTAAAGCTAAAATGTTTAAATTCAAACAGTCATTGTGGGGAAATCACCAAAGAGGAATTCAAACAAATAACAAGCACATGTAGGGGTAAAGTCAGAAAAGCCAAAGCACAGAATGAACTCAGGCTTGCTAGAGAGGTTAAGAACAACAAAAAAGGCTTTTTTGGATATGTCCACAGCAAAAGGAAGAAGAAGGAAACAGTAGGGCCACTTCGTGGAGAAGATGGCAAAATGCGAACAGAAGACAGAGAAAAGGCAGAATTGCTTAACACCTTCTTTGCCTCAGTCTTCTCAGAAAAGGTAAAGGGAACTCAACCTGACGATAATGGAGCAGAGGACAGAAAAGAGGAATTTCAGCACAGAATAAGCAAAGAGATATTACAGGAATACCTGTTTAACCTAAACGAATATAAGTCTCCAGGAAGAGATGAACTACATCCAAGGGTATTAAAAGAACTGGCAAATGTAATATCGGAGCCATTGGCAATAATCTTTGAGAAGTCCTGGAGAACAGGAGAAGTGCCAGCAGACTGGAGGAGGGCAAATGCTGTCCCCATCTTCAAAAAAGGGAAAAGAGAGGATCCCAACAATTATCGTCCAGT
>NW_024829968.1:0-1422 GCF_019175285.1 Sceloporus undulatus
TTTACAATAGTTTTCTCTAAGGTTCTGGCTACAGGGATATTTCAGTCGCTTTATCCATGTATTTTCCCATTGGTCCAAATCAATAGAAAAAACAAAATTTTGGGACCACTTAATCATACTGTCTTTGACAACTTCTTCTTCCATATACATTTTAAGAATACGTTTATACAGTCTTGACAATAAGGCATCTATTTAGCATTAACTCCCGCTCTAACTCAGAATCTACTTTACCAATCTCACACTGTTTTTGTCCATAAGAAATCGTTCCCTTAGCTGCCCGTAAAAGAACCACGATATTTGATACCCTTCTTCAGTAAGGTTTCCCCATGTCTTTATCTCATATCCATTATTATTTATCACCATCAAATCTTCATAGATAATCCAACTCTCTTTCTTAGGGTTATATTTAAAAAGGGCTTCATGGGCAGATGCCCAAAAGGGGACTTTAGGACATATTAGTTTTTGGTATTTTTTTCAAGTTCTGAATAGAGCATGTCTCACAATGTGATTATTAAAGTCCTGATTTACTTTATCCTTGTCATAAAGTAGGTAGGAGTGCCAGACAAATCTCAAATTCATGCTTTCCAGATTTAATAAATCCTCCTCTTTTTGAACGATCCAATCTTTTAACCTCGACAGACAGGCTGCATCGTAATATACTTTGAGATTTGGCATGGCAAGTCTCTCTCTTGAACCCTGAAGGTATTTCATTTTCACTCTTGCTTTCTTACCCTTCCAGATAATCTTAGACAAGCCCTTTTGCCATTCTACAAATGGCTTTTCATTTACAATAATTGATTGAAATAAAGAAAGAAATCTTGGCAATATATTCATTTTGACCATAGCAATTCTTCCCAACAGTGATAGATACAAGGTTTTCAAATTGTCTAACTCCTTTTTAACACTGGACCACAATCTTTCATAGTTATTCGGGAATAAATCATAGTTTTTACTTGAAACCCAAATTCCTAGATATTTAGTTCTTATACTTGAGTTAAAACCTGTAATTGATTCTAACTCTTTTACTTCTGATATCGTCATATTTTAGTTAGTATAGTTGTTTTATGTTTATTTAATTTCAGTCTTGAAATTAATTCAAAATTCTTGAACACCTTTATTAGTTCTTTGGAGTCATTAATGGGATCACTAATAGTTACCATAAGGTCATCCGCAAATGCCTGGGTTTTGTGTTCAGTTCCTTTAATCTTTATTCCCTTAATCTTCAATTTATTCTTACATTTTGTAACAGCACTTCCATAATCATCACAAAAAGCAAAGGGACAAAGGGCATCCCTTCCTGGTACCTTTGTAGATGTTTATCATTTCAGATCTCTCTCTGTTCACATTAAATCTTGCATGTTGCTTTTGATATATGGCTTGTACCCAACTTAAAATCCTATCCCCCAGTTCCAACTTTTGCAT
>NW_024829969.1:0-1422 GCF_019175285.1 Sceloporus undulatus
CCCCCCCCATAGACCCCCTCCTTGACACCAGACAGAATCCTTCCTCGGGGTTTTTTGCCCTCGTGTTACGACTCGCCAGTCGCCATTGCCTTACACCACCGAATGTTTAACGCTCATAGTTGTGACCTAAAGAACTTAAAACGATACCTTCAAATGACAGGATCATATACGCAAGCTCAATGTATTGACGTATGTGCCGAGAAGATTGAGTCAAAATGGGAAGTCTTAAAAGAAAATTTAGAAAGAATAAAAAAATTAATTATTTTAAAAATTTTAAATCTGAATCTGAATTGTTTTGGGGGTCTCCTTTCTCCTCCCACTGAGTTTCACCTCACCCCCACCCTTAAAAGCATTTTAAAGAGAAGCAGATGAATGCCACAGCCCATTTCTGCCAAGCGGTAGGTGCTTGAGGAACAGTGGTGTCATCCCCCTTGAGGGTGTCACCTGGTGCGGTCCGCACCCCCACCCCCCCGTACCCACATAGTGATGCCACTGCCTCCAACAGCTGCCCATGGGCCGAATCTGGCTCCGGTGTCACCTGTGTCCCATATGGCGCGGGCAAACTGTGGATGGGAATTATGATTATAAACCTTCCTAAGGATTCTGTATGGTGTGGTATGGGAGGAGGTCAGTGGGGGAGTGACACCATGAGTTACCACACTGGATGACACCAGCCCTAGTCTAGTCCAGTGATGCCACTGGACTAGACTAGACTAGGGCCTCCGTCTAGTCTGTTCTTCCCCTCAGAAAAGGCTCACGTTGGAGAGGGACCCCAAAGGGAATGGGAAGAGGGGTGTCCTTTCAGCACTGGCGGGTCAAAAATAGCCCTGTGGTGCTGGCCCCATCCCCAGTAGGCCAAAAGCAGGACTTTTATGCCCCACCCCGCCCCGCCCTGTAGGTCACTCTCACTTGGGGACAGGATTTTCCTAAACAAAACAAATCCAAAATTATCTTCTCCTTCTGAAAAGAGATCACACCAGAGCCAAAATGTGCCAGGATTTGGCCCCACAATCTCTTTCAACCCCTTGGACGGGTCCATGCAGAGTGCAGGCAAGTAGTTGCAGAGCCCAGGAGCCCCACAGTTCTGGGATGGCAAAAGAGGCGCTCAATAGGTCAGAGCAAGGACATTCCTTCCTTTATTCAAAACAGAAAGCAAACAGCAACTAAAAACAAGGGGAGTATAATTTTATGGCCCCTTGCTCATCTGCTGAAATGCAAGCCCTCCATCAGAGCTGCCGCTAGAGGAGACCTCTGGATATAAATCTCTGGCATTTTCCTTCCCGCGGCTTCTGCGCTGGAAGGCCTGTACTGAGCATCTGGGTGTTATGGGATGGGAAAGGGGGAAGGAAAGACAAAAGGAAACCTGTTCCCCATGTAATGGCTCTGTTCCATTGAAGAACTTAGTTCCTCATTCTGATTTAT
>NW_024829970.1:0-1422 GCF_019175285.1 Sceloporus undulatus
TCCTCCCCTGCCCGTCTGTATCCCGCCTATGATTCTATCTATGGAGTTTATCACACGGGGCACTTACCACTGCCCAAACGGGATCTTTCGTTAATAAAAATGGCTTTTCTGAGGTTTCCCCACAAACGCTTCCATGACAAAAGGAAAGCAGGAAGCCTCTATGACGTTTCAGAAGCGTGACGGATGATCCCACCTCCGGCACTTCTGAAACATTTGGGTAACACTTCAGCAATGTTTGGGTAGCAGTAAGTGATAAACTCCTATGTGGGCCTATTCTTGAAGATGACTTGGAAACTGCAGCTAGTACAAAATACTGACTGAAATGTAGCTATTGTACAAGAACAACTTTATAGTAATTCCACTGGCTGTCAATACACTCCTGGGGGCCATTCAAACTACCTTTTACCCTGGATCAGGAACTGAATTGTGCATGTGAAGTTCATATTCGCCCTGAATCCCCCACAAGCGAATTTGAGTTTTGTACACCCGTTTCAGGGCAAATGCCCCTTAGCGCAGGTCTTTGGGAAGTGGGGTAAAAGCTGTATCTTTTTTAAAAAAAAGGGTCAGGCGAATATGAACCTGGCCCTGATCATGATTGGGGCAAGTTCAGGGGAGGAATTTAAGTCAGAGGGAGGGCAGTGGGCAGAACATGCCTCCCCTTCATCAGGGTGGCAGAGGAGGAGGAGGAGGAAGCCGGGGGAAAGAAGGGGGCCATAGAGGGCAGCATCGGAAGGAGGAGGAGGAGGAGGAGGAGGAGGAGGAGGAGGAGGAGGAGGAGGCAGGAGGCAGGAGCCGGAGGATGGGTGCCAAGGGCAATTGGGGTGACGGATGGAGCTGGGGGTGCCAAGGGCAGAATCGGGGTAACAGGGGAGCAGGATATGGAGGAGGAAGGAGCAGGAGAAAGGGTCAATTTAGGGCAGGTCAGAGGGATGGCAGGGAACGGAGCAAGCCTCCGCTCTTGCTGGCAGCTTTCTCTCTCTCTCTTTTTATTTTATTTTTTTATTTTTGACAGACTATGCACATACTTTTTGCTACAGGTAGATACATATATAGATAGAATGTGTGTCTGCTTGTGCTACTTTCCCTTTCATTTCCTTGCTCCCAGCATGCACTTTGCAAAAGGCTTTTTTCCTAAATTTTATATGTGAACGCTACAATACGAATGTTAGAAATATTTCTCTTTCAATTTGGCAAATTGATACAGAATGCTTTTGCTACATAAGCTTATTCTGGTGTAGCAATGAGGGAAGCAAAGGATGCAGAGATTGCATTCCAAGCTGAGGAATTATTATTATTATTATTATTATTATTATTATTATTATTATTGTATGTATATGTGAGGCATTCTGGGGTGGCAAAGCAAGAGTTTACAGAGATGGCATTCTGGGGTGAGGAATTATTATTATTATTATTATTATTATT
>NW_024829971.1:0-661 GCF_019175285.1 Sceloporus undulatus
GTCTTGTTTTTTACCGACCTGGCATTGCAAAGGAGCAGAGTGAGGTTCTGTGGAATGGTTGGTCTGCTCTCCAAGCCATCCTGAGAAACAGAGGGAACTGAAGACGGGATAGCTTTCAAACAGCGATCCCGTCTTCTTTTGTAACATCTGTTCCCTCTATCCCAACCATACCTCCCGTTCCCCAGCACAACTCCAATGGCCGCCCCTGCCACATTCCCGGCCTCAGGTGAGAAAGTCAGCCTTGAGAATGAAACAGCTTACAAGTGGAATATCTATTCAGGTGTTATTCAGATGATTAAAATAATCCAGGATGAATCCAGGATGAATCCAGGATGAATCCAGGTTGAATTTCCATTGTTCACATGCATCTCACATGCACACTGTTAAATTTGGGGGGGGGGGGGGGAAGGCCGCCAACCCTCCCCCTTAATCGATATCAGGTTTTCCCCTGAATTTTTTTAAAAAAGATCTGCATTGTTGGTAATGTGAATAACTGATGCAAATAGAACTGAATAGACCCAGGAAAAAACTATGCATGCCTTGAATGTGTTCTGAAAGCTTTTGCATCATTGACTCCATCTTTATTTGAATGCTTGCACATGTTAACAACAAAACCTGCAGAGATGCACATCAATGCTGTTCCATAGTGTGAATAACAAAC
>NW_024829971.1:761-1422 GCF_019175285.1 Sceloporus undulatus
GTCTTGTTTTTTACCGACCTGGCATTGCAAAGGAGCAGAGTGAGGTTCTGTGGAATGGTTGGTCTGCTCTCCAAGCCATCCTGAGAAACAGAGGGAACTGAAGACGGGATAGCTTTCAAACAGCGATCCCGTCTTCTTTTGTAACATCTGTTCCCTCTATCCCAACCATACCTCCCGTTCCCCAGCACAACTCCAATGGCCGCCCCTGCCACATTCCCGGCCTCAGGTGAGAAAGTCAGCCTTGAGAATGAAACAGCTTACAAGTGGAATATCTATTCAGGTGTTATTCAGATGATTAAAATAATCCAGGATGAATCCAGGATGAATCCAGGATGAATCCAGGTTGAATTTCCATTGTTCACATGCATCTCACATGCACACTGTTAAATTTGGGGGGGGGGGGGGGAAGGCCGCCAACCCTCCCCCTTAATCGATATCAGGTTTTCCCCTGAATTTTTTTAAAAAAGATCTGCATTGTTGGTAATGTGAATAACTGATGCAAATAGAACTGAATAGACCCAGGAAAAAACTATGCATGCCTTGAATGTGTTCTGAAAGCTTTTGCATCATTGACTCCATCTTTATTTGAATGCTTGCACATGTTAACAACAAAACCTGCAGAGATGCACATCAATGCTGTTCCATAGTGTGAATAACAAAC
>NW_024829972.1:0-1421 GCF_019175285.1 Sceloporus undulatus
GAGGGCAGTTTTTCCACTTAGAGGTAGGTTATTGCTTAGATCTGTATGTGCGAACTGTCAGCACAATTCATCACCTGTATATTATTTGTGATCCATTAGCAGCTCAGTAGAACTCCTTTTTGCCCCATGCCTAAGGCCCAAAGTATATGTTATGCTAGAAGACCTGGAGATTTGAAAATATGGAGATTCTGACTGGGATGTAGTGTAAGAGAATGGAGCATCTCCCTTAAAAAAACAACTAATTAACATGATTATACAGGTCTAAAATGGGAATACCTAAAATCATAGATTAAAGGTAATAAAAGGTTACAGTCACATTCACTGGGGTTTGGTGTGCAGGACCACCATGAAAGTTGAAAAAGCACAAATAACAAAAATACTATTTTTATTACTTGCGAGACCACCTCTCTAGGAATCTCTAGACCCTCCAGCACAACTCTATGGTCAGCATTCGCTAAAAGTTGACCATAGAATTGAGCTGGAGGGTCTGCAACTGCCTAGAGAAGTGCCCTCTCTAGGAATCTCTAGGTCCTCCAGCATGACTTCTGGCTGATGCTGGCCATAGAGTCATATTGGAGGAACTTGAGATTCCTAGAAAGAAGATATTAATCAAATCCATGAATAATCAAAGCTGCAAAAATCAAAGCATCAAATGTGGAGGGCTGACTGTACTTTTAATTGATTGCTTTTCCAATGACTAGATGTATAAACATGTTATATTAGAAACATAACTGAACAAGGGATAGCAGCACTCCTTTTTGTAGTGTTATTGCAAAATGTAAAGTTATGTTTTTAGTTAATGGAGTGTGACCTTACAAAATGATGAGAGAGAACACCTCTCTAAAAATCTCTAGGTCCTCCAGCACAGCTCTATGGTTAATTTGTGGCAGATGTTGACCATAGAGTTGTACTTGAGTAGTTACAAATGCGTGGAGAAGTGTTCTCCCTAGGAATTTCTAGGTCCTGCAGTATGACTTGTGATGGACATTGACCACAGAGTTGTACTGGACGAATTAGATTCCTAGAAAGAACATGTTAATCAAATTCATGAATAATCAAATCTGCAAAATTCAAAACTCCAAATGTTGAGGGCTGACTGTACATTTTCTCTCCCCACTTCACGTCTCTTTAGCTTGCAGAGCTTTAAATCTCAGTGGCAAAAAAGTTTCATTAAAAAAAGTGTTATTGAGTGCAAACTGATATGACTTACCCTTAGCAGGAAAACCAGTTGCGACAGAGAGGAGAGCGAATGAAGACCTCTGATGCCTGGAGTCGAACCTCTGAAATCAGCTCTTCTGGGGAATTAAGTATACAGTGGAAAGCTGGATCCTCATCACCAAAATTAAAAGAGGTAAAAGTCACCCATTGGTTCAAGAAAAGAACATTCTGTTCACAGAATTCAGCATGTTCAGTATGTTCTG
>NW_024829973.1:0-1421 GCF_019175285.1 Sceloporus undulatus
ACCCTTTAACTGCTGAGTGTTTCTTCCTCCTGCTACTTCTGTTTCCTACTTCCTGATTCCCTACCTTTCCTTCTTAATAAAGATGCTTTTATATTTAGTATAAATGAAGTTATTGCTGGAGCTATTACTTCCTTAGCTTAGATTACAGATTTCAGCTACACATAAAGCTCAATTAAAAAGCAGTCGGAGATGCGACTAGAAGTTTAGACTCTTTACAGATAGTATCTCCTGATAATATTATTCTTAAGGTTTATCAAACTCTCAACCACTGCCCTCCCACCATGTTAAGATACACATACAAGAGAGAGAAGGGAACATTACTTGGTTTGGGCCCCTGTTGTGTATCAATGTAGTGATGACTGTTACAAATAATAACTGATAATTTCAAAGAAATAAAAAATTGAGATAATGTGGGGTTCAAATCTATACTTCTCTTGCTGGACTGCACCCTCTCCAGCTGCAGGGTACAGTAAGCCTTCTACATTTGTTGTGGTTAGGGGCGCAGGACCCCCATGAAAGGGAATAAACACATTTTTTTTTTAACCTGAGATAACACCTATCTGGGAATCTTTAGATCCTCTAGCATGACTGGTCAACTTTGGGTAGAGTCATGCTGGAGGACCTAGAGATTCCTAGAGAGAACATAGTAATCAATCCATGAATGATCGAACCCACAAAAGTCAAGGCCACAAATATGGAGGACCAATTGTAATCGTATTTTAATGGATTAGCAAACAAAATGGGAGGGAAGGTCCTTGACAGGGACATATTTGTGTATATACCTAGATATACATGTGGATACAGATAAAGTGGAACATTCTGAAGTGTGATTCCCTTACTGCTGTTTCAGTTTGACATGGCATTATATGGCAGCTCTTTTCCCACATTTTTGATTCTGAACCTACATACAGTGTCATTATAAACGTTAACAACTTAACAAATGTTAAACCTTAACAACTTAGGGACTGGACAGATTGGGAGAAAGGGGGAGCAAGGTGCCGCCCCTTTCTGCCTCGGATGGAGACCACAGCAACTAAATGCTGAAGCTTCCAGGAGGCCTAAAAAGAACTCGCTCCCCAGTGGATTTTTTTAAGCCCCGCATGGGGCAACATTGGCACACTCGTGCTCTACGATGACATCTGCATGGCACAGCACTGGTTGGGCGCTAGGGTGCACGGTAGGGTTGCTGAGCATGTAAATGCTCAGACCCTGCACACCCCTAGTTAGGGCCCAGGGTGTCACAAAGCACCCGTCTGTACAGGCCCTTAGTCTCACTATCAGTTCTTCTTCGTGGTCTCTGTGAATCATACAAATGGGTTTCACTGCGCCTGTGCAGTGCTGCTCGGAACCTACTGGAATCACTGGGCAGAGTTTACTCTGCAACATATTGAAACTTTTTGGCGGTAACTCCGCCCACACGT
>NW_024829974.1:0-1421 GCF_019175285.1 Sceloporus undulatus
CCTTGCATTCCCATCCCACCAAAGGGGAAAAGAAGAGAGAGAGAGAGATTGAAAGAGAGAGAAAAGAAAGAGCACTAACAGCATGGCAGTTGGCTCATTATCACAGACTTGAAACACATGGAGTTGGGCCATTAATATTTTAGACTGGAAATATTTTGACTGAGTAGGAACTCTAATGTCAAGAGTGTGTTATTTGGGAAATCCAAATAACAATATGTTGCATTTTTGAAATGCATTAAAATATTTGGCAACCATAGGGAACTGCAGTCAGACCTGGGACCATGCTCGAACTGCAATTTGCAACATAAGACAAGAGTTTCATTTTCATTTTGTGTGCATGGGTGCATTTTTTAAGTGACCAGATGCAGGAGAGGACAAGAATCCTGTATCTTTTAATAGGTACAGCTGGCCATGGAGAGAGCAGAAGCACTGCAGCCGATGAAATGTCTTCTTTCCTCAAATTAGGAAGTCAAAAAACTTCCTTGTAACTCGAAGACCTCCATGTGGGTTTGCTCCATCTCTCCATTTTCCCCATCCCTTCTTTCCTGTTTGTCACTGAACCTGGGGTCCAGAGTCATGGTCCCTATGCTCAAAACTACTAGACCATGCTTTCTCCAGCATGGATAGGTATAGGTACATATGTGTGCATCTGCTTGCCACTTCCACATATTGCCTCTCCACTCTGGTTGCTGATTTATCAGTCGGAGCTAGCATTAAAAACCATTACTTGTTCAAGGTAAACAATGAGAATATAATTGAAAGACAGCAAGGAGGAGAGAAAATATCTTCTCATCCTTGGACGTCTGATGAAGTGCCCTGAAGAGACGGGGCTTTGGAAGGAAGCCTGGGTGGTAACGCTGATGAAAAGGGTAATCTTGGTATCCGCACGGAAACGGAGCAAGGGCAAAGAGGCAGTAAGAAGGTGTGTTATTGTCTAAGCAAAGATGAAGCCTGACAGATGTGATGCTCTGTGGGCTAAATTTCTCTCTCTTTCTGGAAGAATCCTTAAGAAGATAGAGAAGGTTGTTTCTCACTTGGTAGAAACAAATCTAGACGTATGTTTCCTGGAGTTCACCTGCTCACATTTCTCATGTTTTTGGAAGGCTTGTTACTCCGCATCTCTTTCAAATTCATATGCGCACCCTGCACACACAAACATACACAGAAAAATTGACCATGCCAATTAAAATGGCGTCAAAGTGCATTAATTCTGCAGTGTAGATGCATTCTTTACCTCCCAGCATTGGTCTGCTGGAGTGATGGTTGTGGATCTCAAAGTCCCCATTAAAAGGCAAATAAAAATATTTATTATAGTATACATTAAATACATTAAATCCAAATGTGGTTCCAATGGCCTATTTCAGTTTTAGGTTTTTATAGCTTTACAGGGGAAAATCGCCTTATCCAGGGACCCGTTCTGG
>NW_024829975.1:0-767 GCF_019175285.1 Sceloporus undulatus
TATAGGTATTGGCAATGCACTGACTATTTGCCACACTTAAAAATAACTCATAGACACAGCAGATTTCCTCCAAGTCCTTGGAGGTTCTTTATCTTGAGTTGGAATAGAAAACAAATATGTACCAGTTTTCTTCACCAACTTCCATCAACTTCATAATCTCTTCTACACCCAACTCCAACCCACATCAATCCGCATGTGAGCTGTATACTGTATTGGTTGTGAAGCATCTCCTTGTGTCACACAGCATGAAGCATCCTCTGCAGTTAACTTGCATCATGCCTTGGGCTCTGGATCAGGACTCTATGGCCGTCTCAAAGGATACGATGCCACTTTTCAATCAAAATATTTTTACATATATTTAATGGAATTTTTTAACTGCCTGATTTTCTGCTTCCACTGATTTCCTTATAGCAGTTTCCCTACAATCTCTTCTTTGCAAGCTCCTGTAAGTAAGGATACAACCATTATATAGATTTGGGGGCATCCAGAACAGGGTCATGTCGGGTCACTCACACCAACTTTATTAATTTAACCTGAAACAGGGAGGGGTGAACGTAGGGCTAAATCTTGGGGTAACACCTTCCTCTCTTAACGCTGAGATTCAGTCTTCTCTGTCATTGTTCTCCTTTACAGAAGAACTTGTCAGTCATGAGCGAATCCACACAACAAAGAAGTCACATAAATGCCATCACTGTGGGAAAAATTTTGCTTACAAGTCAGTCCTAGTCATGCATCAGAGAGTCCACACAGGAGAGAAGCCATACAAA
>NW_024829975.1:867-1421 GCF_019175285.1 Sceloporus undulatus
TATAGGTATTGGCAATGCACTGACTATTTGCCACACTTAAAAATAACTCATAGACACAGCAGATTTCCTCCAAGTCCTTGGAGGTTCTTTATCTTGAGTTGGAATAGAAAACAAATATGTACCAGTTTTCTTCACCAACTTCCATCAACTTCATAATCTCTTCTACACCCAACTCCAACCCACATCAATCCGCATGTGAGCTGTATACTGTATTGGTTGTGAAGCATCTCCTTGTGTCACACAGCATGAAGCATCCTCTGCAGTTAACTTGCATCATGCCTTGGGCTCTGGATCAGGACTCTATGGCCGTCTCAAAGGATACGATGCCACTTTTCAATCAAAATATTTTTACATATATTTAATGGAATTTTTTAACTGCCTGATTTTCTGCTTCCACTGATTTCCTTATAGCAGTTTCCCTACAATCTCTTCTTTGCAAGCTCCTGTAAGTAAGGATACAACCATTATATAGATTTGGGGGCATCCAGAACAGGGTCATGTCGGGTCACTCACACCAACTTTATTAATTTAACCTGAAACAGGGAGGGGTGAAC
>NW_024829976.1:0-293 GCF_019175285.1 Sceloporus undulatus
CCCAAAGCCCCTGGACTACGTATCTCATCCTCCCTCAAAGGGCAATGCGCCTGGCATCGTGAGAGAAATGGATTTGAATCAAACACATAAGATTTAATAAGAGTTAGAAACACACGAATACTGTAGAATAGAAATTCTTCTCCTGTTCCCTTCTCTGTTGGAGTTCCCCAGGGCTCTGTTCTGGGTCCCCTTCTGTTTTCTCTCTACACACTGTCCTTAGGAAAACTCATCAGCTCTTTTGGCTTTTCCTACCATCTCTATGCCGATGACACCCAGCTGTATCTTTCCGCCCC
>NW_024829976.1:393-1421 GCF_019175285.1 Sceloporus undulatus
CCTGACCTTTCTCCAAGGCTTGAACAGCAAGTTTCGTCTTGCCTCACAGCTGTCTCGCAGTGGATGCGCCATCGGCGTTTGAAGCTCAACATGTCCAAGACGGAGCTTTTTGTCTTTCCTCCTAATCCCAACCTTCAACACTCCTTTTCTGTCTCTGTGGACAACATTTGTATTCAACCAGTCCAGCAAGCCCGCAGTCTTGGTTTTATCTTTGACTCTTCTCTGTCGTGTATCCCTCAGATCCAGACCACAGCCAAGGCTTGTAGATTATTTTTATACAATATTGCCAAAATACGACCATATCTCTCCGCCTCTACTGCCAAGATCCTGGTCCATGCCCTAGTGGTCTCACGACTTGATTACTGTAATGTCCTCCTGGCTGGGCTTCCTCTTTCTCATCTCCGTCCTTTAATCTCTGTTCAGCATTCAGCTGTACACACTATCACTTCCTCCCACCGCTCTGACCACATCTCTCCTGTGTTGGCATCCCTTCACTGGCTCCCTCTCCCTTTCCGCATTCAGTATAAGCTCCTGCTGTCCACGTTTAAAGCCCTCCATGGACTGGCCCCTCCCTACTTATCAGACCTTCTTTCTCCTCACCTTTCCACTCGAGCCCTCCGTTCTGGTAGTCAAGGGTTCCTGTCTCAGCCCAGGATTTCCTCTGCCCCATCCCGGATTCGCCCCTTTTCACTCGCTGCCCCTCACTCCTGGAACCTTCTTCCCCCAAAATCAAGAGCCATCACTTCTTTAACCAGCTTCAAAACGGAGTTGAAAACCATCCTGTTCAGAGAAGCCTTCCCAGGCATTGCATAATTGTCGCTTATATTTGATGTTCTTGTGGTGCCTGTTTATTGAACCCTTTCCTGTATTGCTATGTACTGTATATGTATTATCCTACTTGAGAGTATGTATTTTCCCTGGAAAACAATTAACCATCCATTATGAAGCCTCTGCCTTGGTCCAGGCCTTGGAGGTAGAGAGGAACTGCTGGACCTCTTACCCTTTCCCTCCACTACTCCCTTCTCCTT
>NW_024829977.1:0-506 GCF_019175285.1 Sceloporus undulatus
GCAGAGGCCCTGCTCCTAGGTCTCTGGCCTCTCAGCCTGGAGAGACACAGCTTCTTTCCCAGGGAGCTCCCCATTCAGCCTTCCTCTCTCCTCTCCCAAAATGGAGGACAAAAGAAGGTTCTGGCTACTAGGGCTGCCATGACTCTCTTCCACAAACCTCCAGAAGCAAGTCTACAAAAGCATATGCTACAACTTTTTTCACTCAGTAAGTCTCAAAGGTACTACAAGATCCCTTAGGATACTGATATTCCTGAATAACATGGCTTATGGTTGAATCTGTACTGCAGAATTCATGCAGTTTAAAACCGTTTTAACTGCTGTGGCTCAATGCTATGGGATTCTGGGATTTGTAGTCTCTTTTCACACTAGAGTTCCCTGAGAGAGGCTACAGAGCTCACAAAACTACAGATCCCAGATCTCCATAGAACTGACCCATGGCTTTAAAGCAGTGTTGAAATGCATGATTTCTGTAATGCAAATTAAACCTCTGTCTCAGAATCCTAGCC
>NW_024829977.1:606-1421 GCF_019175285.1 Sceloporus undulatus
GCTACATAGCTCACAAAACTACAGATCCCAGATTTCCATAGAATTGACCCATGGCTGTTAAAGCAGTGTTGAAATGCATGATTTCTGTAATGCAAATTAAACCTCTGTCTCTGAATCCTAGCCCCTTTGCAGAGAGCTTAGCAAAGGTGAGTCCCCCTTGACTTCTATGGGGCAGAGAGGGAGGGAGGGAGAAAAGCCCCAAACAGCCATGAGACTAAGAAGGATTCCTACTCTAGGGATCATATCCAGAGGTTGCCATGCTGGCCGGACCATACAGCAAACCACAATAACACCCACAATCCACAAAACAGGGATACCTTTAGTGGCCAACCAAAATGCACAAAATAGATAAAACAAGCTTTTGAAGCTCAGCTGGCTTCTTCATTGGGAAAAAGTGTTAAACATCAAACAGGAGAAAGGTATCACTGTTTTGTGGATTTTGGATGTTATTGTTTGCAGTGTGGCAAAACAAACAAACAAACAAACAAAAAACCTTCTCCTGGATATGATTTCTAGATTTCAGGATTCTGTACTTTTTTAACTTTATTGGTAAAAGGAAAAAAACAACATATAGGACCATCAACCATAACACAGATACAATTAAAAGACTTGACAAATACAAATATTCACAAGCGACAAAACTTGTAAAACATACTAAAGTACATCGAAACTCACCATACATCCAACCTCAGATCCCACAACAACCAAAAAGACTTCCAAAGTTTATCTTCTTTGCTGTGTCTTTGTTTTCTCTTTATCCGTTTTATACCCTTCAGTCTTCCTTTCTTTTTTGATATATTCCAGTACATTATCCC
>NW_024829978.1:0-1421 GCF_019175285.1 Sceloporus undulatus
TAAAAGGGACTAAACAGTACGGACACTGTTCATGTCAGAGAAACTACGAGAGGGAGCTGGGATTAGGAGAGAACACAGATTTCTGTAACAAGCAAAATATTTCGGAAAATGAGAGCTGCAGGGGCTCAGATTTACACTGAAGCCATAGAAAGCCCCAGCCCTAGTCCCAGTGAGTTGGGGCAATGAATTGGATTCTCTGAATTCATCTCCAAGGGCCCTTTCATATTGCATAACTATAATGCTATTATTCCACGTTCACTGCCATGGACGCATCCAATGGAATCCCAGGGTTGGTAGTTTGATGGAAGCACTAGAGCTCCCTGGCTGAAAATTCTAAACCGTATTTGAATTGTAAATCTGTTTTCCACAAATTTCCATAAGATGTTGTTATGAGAGTGGATACACTTGTACAGTGTGAAAGGGCCCAAGGATTCCTTCGACTGGCAAAAAGGAAGGCAATCCAAAGTTCCCATCCTGAGCAGCTCCTAGTACCATCACAGTTCCAGTGCACACCCAAGCCCAAAGAACAGATTTCCTGTGGAAAGGATAGGGCTATAAAGAGAAAGGCAAATGGATAAAAATGTTGGCTGATGAGGAAAAAGAACCAATACACATTACTGGAGCCTAGAAGCAAGCCTCAAACCAGACTATAGCATTCAACAGTCCCAGTTTGGCAGGGACCATCTCAGTTAATCCTCTGTCATCCCACATTTTCAGCTGTTTTTAAAATGTCCCAGTTTATCTTTCTTTCTCCCACTTTCCTCCTTTGCATTCAGCTGAACCCCAGTGGCTGCAAACTGTGTTAAAAGTTCAAAAGTAATTTGCACTCAACTCAGGGTAGAGGACATGAGGGAGTGGAATCTCATTCTTCCCTGTAGACTCTTACAACTGCAATCTATTGCAGCCTCTCCTAGCATCATGGGGTTTTCCTCATTAACTATTGTCAGCTTGAACAGCCTCTGGCTGTCACCACACTGGACAATTAAAGCATTGTTTGACATTGCTTTAACTGGCATGGCTTCATCCTACGGAATCCTGGGATTTGTAGTATGTTGCGTATCTCACAAAACTATAAACCCCAAAATTCTATTGCATTGAGCTTTGACAGTTAAAAAGATAAAGTTAGTCCCTTGACATGAATGTCTAGTCGTAACCGACTGTATGGGGCGGTGCTCATCTCCGTTACTAAGCAAAAGAGCCAGCGTTGTCTGATGACTGCTCTGGTGGTCGTGTGGCTAGCATGACTGCACCGAATGCTGTTACCTTCCCACCAAAGTGGTACCTGTTTATCTACATGCATTTGCATGCTTTCAAACTAAACTGCATCAATTCGGCAGTGTAGATGCAGCCTCGAATGCTGCCTGGTCACATGGCTCCCATTTTTCATCTATGAAATTTTGGAGGTTACACTATGTTATCTA
>NW_024829979.1:0-1421 GCF_019175285.1 Sceloporus undulatus
GTGTGCACATCCATCTGTCTCTCTCCCTCCTTCTCTGAGTGTGTGTTTCTCTCTCTCACACACACACAATCAAGAGCCTCTTGCACCTCCTGGTTGTGCAGAAAAAGCAGTCACACACTCTCTTTCTCTCCCTCCCTCTGCCTAAGCATCTGCTTCTCTCTCCCTTCTTCTGTCTCTCTTCACACACACTCAAAAGCTTCCCACCCCTCCTGGCTGTACAGAAAGATCATATCCTCCCTCCTTCCCTCTATGTATCTGTGGGTCTCTCTCTCTCTAGTCTTTGTCCCCCCCTCCAACATCATAGTCCTTCCCCCCCCTTGGCCTGTGCACAAACAAGCAGTCACACCCTCCCTGGGTGAGTGTGTGTGTCTCCCTCCTTCTGAGCCTCTTCCCCATCTCCTTCTTTCACTGACACACAGACACCCACATCAAGGCCTTCCCTGCCCCTTCTGGCTGTGCAGAAACCAGCAGCCCCTCTCTCTCCTTCTCCCTTCCCCTTTTCTCTATCTGTCTGTCTCTCTCTCTCTCACACACACACACACACAATCATAAGCTTCCCTGCCTCTTTGGGCTGTGCACAAACAAACAGTCACACTCCCCCACTCCTCGTGTGTATCCCCCCCCTCTCTCTCATATACACACAACCAAGAGCCTCCCCGCCTCTCTCCTGGATGTGCAGAAACAAGGAGCCACACACTCACACCCAACCAACCTCCCTCCCTGTGCGAGTGTGCATCTGACTCTCTTTGCAGAAACAAGCAATCGCATCTCTTCCTCCTCCTGTGTGTTCATCTCTCCTCTCCCTCCTTCTCTGAGTCTCTCCTTCCCTTCCCCATCTTTCAGCCTCTCTCTCTCTCTCTCTCTCAAAGGCACAACCGAGAGCCTGCCCTTCTGCCTGTGCAGAAACAAGCAGTCACACCCCTCCCTCCTTGTGTGTTCATCTGCCTCTCTCCCTCCTTCTCTGAATATCCCTCCCTCTCTCTCCTGACACATCATTAAGACCTTCCCCTCCCCTTCTCTTTCTCTCTCACATACACACTCCCCCTTTCTCTGTCCATCTCTCTCTGTCTCTCTCTCTCCCTCCCTCTCTCTCCCTCCCTCCTCCTGAGTCCCTCCCCCATCTCTCCCTGGCTTTCTCTCTCTCTCTGTCACACCCTCCCTCCGTTCATCTCTCTCTCTCTCTCTGAATCCCTCCCTTTCTCTCTCTTACACACACACTCCCCCTCCCTCCCTCTCTCGCATACACACTTAATAGCTTCCCCTCCCCTTCTCTGCAGAAACAAGCAGCCATTCTCTCTCTCTCTCCTCCCCCAGAGGCCCCCCTTCCCAGGAACAGAGAGAGGGGGGGGTTCCGCGCATGCGCAGATGGCCCTCTCCTTCCTTCCTTCCTCAGAAGACATGGACCCAACCACTCGCCGGAC
>NW_024829980.1:0-1421 GCF_019175285.1 Sceloporus undulatus
GGCTGCCTTTGGAAACTGTTCAGAGACCTCAGCTAGTCCAAAATGCTCTTGGTCCCAGTGACTGGGATCAGTTACAGGGAACATACAATTTGCTTGTTGGAATAGCTTCGGTTTATTTTTGGGTGCAATATAAAGTGCTGGCTATGACTTATAAAACCTTACACAGCTTACTGTATATACTCATGTATAATTGTAAGTTCTTTGACATTGTTTTGCTTTGCTTCATCCTTTAGATCAGGGGTAGGCAACCTGTGGCCCGCAGGCCGGATGCAGCCTGGCAAGGCCTAGGGACCGGCCCTAGCCCGGTCCTGCCACCGATTGCCGCCGGAGCCTATGGCCTCTCGCATGAGGGCGTGGGGCCTGTGGCCTATCAGGCGGAGGCGGGCAAGGGGGGCAATTGTCTATAGAAGCCTCCGAAACATGCATTTATATTAACATTTTTTTAAAAAATCAGCAAAAATTTTTTGCATGTCCTCCATTTTTATAAAAAGTGTCCTCCATTTGAAATTTTTGTCCTCCATTTGTCCCGGTTTATTTATTTATTTAATTTTTTTAAAAAATTGTTTAATTATTTATTTTTTGACTTCGGCCCCCCAGTTGTCTGAGGGACAGCAACCCGGCCCCCGGCTCAAAAAGGTTGCCTACCCCTGCTTTAGATCCTTTGCTATATGCCCCTAAGTTTTACCCTTGACTTATCCTTGAGTTTTAGTAAAATCCATAATTTTGGACTCAAAACTTGTCCTTGACTTATACATGAGGTTGACTTATAGTCAAGTATATATAGTAGGGCCATACTATCTGAAAGATCATATCTCCCTATATGAACCTGCCAGAGATTTAAGAGGGAGGGCTTTCTTTTGGCCCCACAAACATCACAGACCTATCTGGGGAGCACATGGGAGAAAACCTTCTTAGTGGCAGTTCCCAGCATGTGGAATTCCCCTACATGGGTGGCTAAACTGCCCCCTCCCCTTTCTGCACTCCTTTTACTAGCAGGCAAAAACTCTTTATTCAAAGAGGCATTTGATTAGTAATGTGTTGCAAGAAGTCTTTTTTATGGGGGAACACTGTATTTTATCTGTACTTTTATACTGTAAATATACTATACTGTATTTTAACTGTATTTCTATTGCTATGATCAATTAGATGCTATTTTAATGTATTACTGTGAGTTAACTTTTTTTCTTTTTACTATAATCATAGTTTTAGTTTTATTTTGTTTCGGTCTTTTTGTAAGCCATCTTGGCTCCCACTGCAGAAGAAAGACAGGATATAAAATCAATTAATCAGTCAATCTTGTTGGAGATGGAGTAGGCACTGAAAGTTTTCTCCAGTCCGGGAATGCTAGACCATTTGACGACTGTCTAAATTATATGGCACCCCTCCACCATACATCACTACAGAGCATCCTTAAGCAAGAA
>NW_024829981.1:0-1421 GCF_019175285.1 Sceloporus undulatus
ATAATAATAATAATAATAATAATAATAATAATAATAATAGTCCCAAATCCAAAACACTACTGGTTCCAGGCATTTCAGATAAGGGATTCTAAATGTGTGAATCAAATCAAATCAATAAATACCTTATTTCATTTCCTAATACTTAATTATTCAGAAAAGCTAATAGTTCAACATTTCTCTGATTTCCATGAAGAATATTGCTTAAGTCTGAAACATCATGCAATTATTTCACTCATAAATGAGAAGTTTTGGGGGCTCCTTTTCCACTGGAAGTGACAACCATATCAAGTTATTTACTCTCAAAGGTTAGCTGTAAATGCCTTCAGTATCCCTAAAACAAAAGACGCTGACATTGCAATGATGCATGATCAGAAACACTTCATTCTTGTTTCTAGGGAGGGAGATAGTTTTATGCTATCTGACAAATTCAGTTTTGGTTTCTTTATTATTAACGACTGCAATATCTACTTTGCTCACTGAAGTAATTAAATCTCCTCTATGCCCCTTTCCCACTTTGATAAGATAATGATTTTCTTAGGCTGTCACCTTCTTTGGAATATCTTGGATTGGTGTAGCATATTGCTATAGGCTTTATAAGTTCTGTGTTATCCAGTTTGTTGGGGGGGGGGGGGTTGATACTAGATTTAGCATTACTCCAGATCAGTTTGTCACTATACTGTATACTCTATACTTGAGAATTTGTTGAGTATATTGCAGATACAATTACTCAGGTTTGCTCCAGTTTTGATGCCAAAGTAGTGGATGTAATTGTGGTCCCTGCTTGTGTAGTGACAATGGATACTTTTAAGTTTGTCCAGTTCAAAGATATGGACAGGATCCTTGGAAAGACAAGAGCCACCATATGCATAGTAGACCCTTGCTCCTCATGGCTTAGCATCATAGAGTTGGAAGAGACCACAAATGCCATCCAGTCCAACCCCATTCTGCCATACAGGAATATACCATCAAAGCCCTTTGGTCAGCCAGCCTCTGTTTAAAAACCTCCAAAGAAGGAGACATCACCAGTCTCCGAGGAACCGTCTTCCACTGTTGAATAGTTCTTACCATTGGAACTTCTTCCTAAAGTTTAGGTGGACTATCTTTTCCTGTAGTCTGAATCCATTGCTCCATGTCTTAGTCTCCGGAGCAGCAGAAAACAAGCATACTCCATCCTCAATACGGCATCCCTTCAACTATTTAAACATGGCTATCATGTCATCCCTTAACTTTCTCTAGGGTAAACATACCCAGCTCCCTGAAATTTTGCTCATAGGGCATGATTTCCAGACCTTTCACCATTTTGGTCACTCTGGACACACGCTGGCTTGAAATTATCTGCAAGGCAAGTGAGGGTATTGTTGGGATTAAATTTTTGGCAGAGTTTGATAACAGAATAGTTGAAATCTCCATTTACTACTATA
>NW_024829982.1:0-1421 GCF_019175285.1 Sceloporus undulatus
ATGTAGGAATGGGAGGTCCTTTCCCTTGAGGGAGGCCTAGTGGATGAAAGTCACTCCTCAGATGGATGTAGATGTACTTACATGGGGAATGTGTACACACAGCCTTATAAAAATATAAGGAAAGAGAACAAATATAAACTGGGGGGGGGGACGGGACTGTAAAACCTAAGAAGGTCGAGTTCTACTTGTGAATCAAGAACACTTAAAATTCAGCCATATTTTTCTGCTCTATAGATCCACTGACACACCTTTCTTCCAGCAAATCTTCTGGGGACTGTGGTGCTGTGGACATGCATACCTTCTGTACTTTGATCGATAAAGCAGGATTTGGGAGGAAGCCATGTTATATCAAATTGTTAATCATGCTGATTGTGATTTAGTAACAGGAATGCTCAAGCATCAGATTCATGTGCTGAAGAAATTGCCATGAGAACAATGACTGTTGATAGGTATAGAAATCTCCCCTTCACCAAACGGGATTACTTTTTCTACTGCTTTGTAAATATATGTCAGTTTGTAAATATATGACTGATGCTTTGGTAGAGCTGCTGAAGAAGGGATTCACATACTACAGCCACCACATGGGTCTCCTGTTCAAAATTTAAAGGGGGAGGAGGGAGAGGGAGGGAAAGAAGGAGCAAGAACGATAATACATATAAATGTTCAAATAAATATTATTGTTGTGTACCTTCAAGTAGTTTCTGCCCTATCATGGGGTTTTCTTGGATAGATTTGTTCAGAGGGGTTTTTGTTTCACCTCCCTTTGAGGATGAGAGAGTGTGACTCACCTACGGTCACCCAGCGGGTGGCTGAATGGAAATTCAAGAGAAGAGGTTTCTGTTAGACACTGTGCACACAAGTAAGAGCAGGGGAGTAGAAAAGCAGGGATTTTATTAATGTGAAAGGAGTAAACAAGATTTCTCCTCCAACCTGTATATTTCCATATGAGAAAAGGTAATAGAGGAACAGGGGTAGACACCTCCTGCTCCTGTGCTGAAGAAGACATGGTAATATTTTATTCAATATTTCAGATCAACAGTGTTTACTCAGTGCTGAAAAGGAAACTCTAATTATGCTGTATCAGATAATATACAACGCAAAGTTATCTTAATTCAATTTCCTTCCCTGCGATATCTAAACAGCAGACTTATGTGTCTTAAATGTTGCATGGGTAGACATTGTGCACTCAGGAAATCAATGCCCCCCCCCCCCCCGGGGGTTTTTTGGGGTGGGGGGAAACAATGTATTTAAAAACAAATTCATTTTGAAACAGGACACAGCTGTTTTGCATTTCTAAGTAATGATATTTTAGCCATTTTTGTTTGCTACTGCCTCATGTACATATGCAAATCATTCTCCTTGCTGATGCTAAGCTGTCATGAGAAGAGATAATTACATTAGAGCTATTGGCCAGATATCGA
>NW_024829983.1:0-1421 GCF_019175285.1 Sceloporus undulatus
ATATTGAAAACTTGATGGCAGAACTAAACTTATTTGGAAAACTTTCCAGATTTAAAATAAATAAAGGGAAATCGATAATAATAACCAAGAACATGAATGGTGTGGAAAAAGAAATATTGAAGGGAAAAACAGGATGTGAGATACAGTGTAAAGTAAAATATCTGGGAATTAACATCTCAAATAATAATATGAACTTGTTCGATAATAATTATAAGATCACTTGGAATAATATAAAAAAGGACTTGGGAAGATGGTCTAAGTTGAATTTATCTATATTGGGAAGGATAAATGTTATAAAGATGTCCGTCTTACCTAAATTTTTATTTCTCTTTTCAAATTTACCAATTATAGTTAACAATGATATAATAGAACAGTGGAATAAGGAATTTAAAAAATTTATTTGGAAAGGGGGGAAAGCAAGGATCAAATGGACCTATATAAAGGAGAAAAAAGAAAATGGAGGCTGTGCAATGCCAGACATTAAGCTATATAGACAAGCATGTAATATGACATGGTTGGAGGATTGGGTTAGATTAAAAGATAAAAATACTCTAAATTTGGAAAGTGCCAACTTGCGGTTTGGTTGGCACAGTTATATGTGGTACAAGAAAGACAAAATACATCAGGATTTCTATAACAATCCGATACGGAGGGCATTAATCGAAACATGGAATAAAATTAAACAAAAATTTTACTTTAAAATGCCGGGATGGGTGTCAACTCAGGAGGCGTTTGCAAATAGGTGGGATAAACAGGAAAGCTGGATAAGATATTCGGACTTAATAAAGAAAGAAAAAAGACAGGAGATTAGTATTAAATCAAGAGAAGAATTAAGAAAAGAAGGTAAAGACCTATATTGGTACAGTTATTTACAGATATCCAGAAGATTTAAGGAAGATGTAAAGACAGTTAGAATAGAGACAAACGTAATGGAAATAGACAAATTACTGTTGGAAAATGAGGATAAAAAAATTACAAAGTATTATACTTTATTAAGAGAGAGAGAATTAGAGAGGGAACCAGTGAAGCAATTTATGATCGACTGGGCTAAAGATTTGGGAAGGGAAATTCCACTGGAAGCATGGGTAAATTCTTGGAAAAAAACAAATGCCTTTACCAGATGCTTGGATTTGAAAGAAAATTTGATAAAGATTAGTACCAGATGGTACTACACACCGGCTAGATTGAAAAAAAATGTTAAAACTCAAAAATGATGAATGCTGGAATTGTAAAAATCAAAAGGGAACACTGATCCACATGTGGTGGAAATGTGAAAAGGTTAGATTATTTTGGAACAATGTGCATGACATAATACAGCAGCTTTTTGGAGTAAAATATAAAAAAAGACCGGAGATTTATTTATTAAATATGACTTCTTTTTTGAAGCCTGAAGATGAAAAAAGAATATGGAAAATTTTGTT
>NW_024829984.1:0-1421 GCF_019175285.1 Sceloporus undulatus
GTAGGGCCACTGCGTGGAGAAGATGGCAAAATGCTAACGAGACAGAGAAAAGGCAGAATTACTCAACACCTTCTTTGCCTCAGTCTTCCTAGAAAAAGAAAAGGGTACTCAACCTGAGGATATTGGAGCAGAGGACAGAATAGGGGAATTTCAGCACAGAATAAGTAAAGAGATAGTAGAGGAATATCTTGTTACTCTAAATGAAGTTAAGTCTCCAGGACCAGATGAGCTACATCCAAGGGTATTAAAAGAACTGGCAAATGTAATATCGGAGCCATTGGCAATAATCTTTTAAAGCTCCTGGAGAACAGGAGAAGTCCCAGAAGACTGGAGGAGGGCAAGCGTTGTCCCCATCTTCAAAAAGGGAGGAAAAGAGGATCCCAACAATTATCGTCCAGTTAGTCTGACATCTATACCAGGAAAGATTCTAGAGCAGATCATTAAAAAGAGAGTCTTTGAACATCTAGAAAGCAATGCTATAATTACAAAAATTCAACACGGCTTTCAGAGAAAGAAGTCATGCAAGACAAACCTTATCTCTTTCTTTGATAAAATTACCAGCTTGGTAGATGAAGGGAATGCTGTGGATATAGTATATCTTGATTTCAGTAAGGCCTTTGACAAGGTTTCCCATGATATTCTTACAAACAAGCTTGTAAAATGTGGGCTAGACAAGGTAACTGTTACATGGATTTGTAATTGGTTGACTGGCCAAAGCCAAAGGGTGCTCAGCCATGACTCCTTTTCATCCTAGGTCCCACAGGGCTCTGTCTTGGGCCCAGTGCTATTCAACATCTTTATCAATGATTTTGGATGACAGAATTGGGGGCATACTCATCAAATTTGCAGATGACACCAAATTAGGAGGAATACTCCAGAAGACAGGATCAAAATTCAAAATGGCCTGAATAGAGTAGAAAGCTGGGCCAAAGCTAACAAAATGTAAGGTACTGCACTTAGGGCGGAAAAATGAAATGCACAGATATAG
Source organism: Sceloporus undulatus (assembly GCF_019175285.1). Classification (NCBI taxonomy): domain Eukaryota; kingdom Metazoa; phylum Chordata; class Lepidosauria; order Squamata; family Phrynosomatidae; genus Sceloporus; species Sceloporus undulatus. Next base: position 989 of record NW_024829984.1, read on the forward strand.
GATGGGGGACACCTGGCTGAATGAGACTTCGTGTGAAAGGGATCTGGGAGTCCAAGTAGACCACAAGTTGAACATGAGTCAACAGTGTGACACGGCAGCTAAAAAGGCCAATGCAATTTTAGGCTGCATCAATAAAAGTATTGTGTTTCGATCAAGAGACGTAATAGTGCCACTATATTCTGCTTTGGTCAGGCCTCACCTGGAATATTGTGTCCAGTTCTGGGCACCACAATTCAAAAAGGACACTGAGAAACTGGAGTGTGTCCAAAGGAGGACGACTAAAATGGTGAAGGGCCTGGAAACCATGCCCTATGAGGGAGCTGGGGGTGTTCAGCCTGGAGAAGAGAAGGTTAAGAGGTGATATGATAGCCCTGTTTAAATATTTGAAGGGATGTCATATTGAGGATGGAGCAAGCTTGTTTTCTGCTGCTCC
>NW_024829985.1:0-1421 GCF_019175285.1 Sceloporus undulatus
CCCCCTGATATCTATAATTGTTTTCTTCCCTACTTAATTCCAACTCTGGGAGCCTGTTAATTACTTGGAGAAACAGCATGCGAGGGGAGAGGTCACTTCCTATTTCTGCACAGGCCATTCCACAGCTACTGTACTTTCACAGAAGGAGGCAGTGAGAGCTAGTGGCATCCATGTCAGTAAAGAATGAATTCGCGCTGGACTTTAGCATGAAATTTATAGGATCTCTGCAAGGTGGACAAATCAGAGTGGATTCATAACCCCACTAACATAGAAGCCACCAGCACCAGGGTGAAATAGAATGGGCATGTACCCATAATATCAAAAATGAAAACAACAATATAAAATATGCATATAATTAAGAAATACTGGAACTACATATTGCTTGTGAAGATATATATTTGCAATAGACATTTAATAACAGATTTTTGTTGTTTAAAATTTTTAATAAAAAAAGAAAAAAAATGTGTCTCATGTCATCTGGCTGTGAAAAGGTTCTAGGGAGTCTTAGTTGATCACAAGTTAAACATGAGTCAATAATGCAATGCAGTGGCCAAAAAGCCAATGTAATTCTGGGCTGCATCAACAGGAATATAGTATATAGATCAAGGGAAGTAATAGTGCCACTTTATTCTGCTTTGGTGACAACTTACCTGGAATACTGTATCCAGTTCTGGGCACCACAGTTAATGAAGAGGACTGACAAGTTGGAAGGTATCCAGGAAAGGGTGACAGACATAATCGATTCTAGAAACTATACTGTATGAAGAATACCTGAGAGAGCTGGGTATGTTTAACTTGGAGAAGAGGTGACGGATAGATATATGCCAAATACATGATACATCTGTAAATATATGATCTTTAAAATATATTTACATATATGATCTTGGCTGTGAGAGGAGCTAGCAGCAAGTAGCTCTCTATATATCTACAGTCCCAGCCTCTGGAGCTTGGCAACAGTGCTTGGCAAACAGGTGAGGCCAACAGGGATGTTTCACGTGGGTATTTAGCAGGGGAACCCCAAAGTATGTTTGAGTTCTTGCCAATGGATGTGGAATTTGATAACCTTTTTAGAAGAAGAAGGCCCAGGTATGTACACTTCAGCAATATTAGGGAGCCAGAGGTTTTCCTGGACAGAGCGGAACAGTTTGTCCTGGATGGGGAACACACAGAGGAAGTTTCTTTGGAGGAAGTCAATTCACATACACAGGAGATAAGACAGTTGGAGGAATATGACACACAGGAGTAGGAAAACCAGGGGTTGTTCTGTGAGCTTGCAGCTACAGAATCGACCTGAAGCTCTCTTTCTTATCAGGCATCACGAGTAGTGCAACAGGACCAATCTTCAGGGACATTGCAGGAGACCTTGGAGTTCCAATACAAGGAATAATCACTTCCAAGCCTCAGAGGAGGTGAGTGGGGGG
>NW_024829986.1:0-1421 GCF_019175285.1 Sceloporus undulatus
CTCCCTCTTCTTTTCCTGCTTTGCAAATTAGAGATTGAGAAATGCCTCATTGTTTTCTGTTTGCTGACACTCTGCATGTGTTCAGATGCAATGCAGAACAGAAAGCTCAGAGCTGCAGGCTCAAGTTGTTTGCAAGCACCCCCTGTTCCATAGAACTAGTTTGGATTTTTAGTCTATTGAGGGTATGGTTTCAAATCCATTCACCTTGTGTTGTCTCTTTTTGAGTTTCTTGGCCTAGCTTGGTATAGTTAGGATTGTCCTTTTGTGTATTTGAAGGTTTTAGATAGTACTGGGTTTGTAGCAGTTCTATATGGTTGGTATTGGTGTCCTGATTCTACTTTTGGCAAGAACACACAATCTGTCTTTTCTTTAGTATAGGTTTATGTTGTTAGGATTTTGCCTTTTGGGTAAAGGCATGTAGTCCATCATATTGTGCCCTTCAGTTCTTAGGAACACATGGTCTGGACCCAGAGTGTATCTCTGCTGCCATGTGCTCGGGGCTGCATGAGTTTTAAGCATGAGTTTCCTTTTTCAGTTTTTGTGCTCTCCTCACATGCTCAGAGGCCTCCTGCCACCCAACACACCCATCTTCTCTTTTGTTATTCTTGCATTGTTCGAGAGATCTACTCTTTTGTCTTGTCTTCAATAATCAGTACTGTGTGTAAAGTTTTTGTAGACCTTCTGCTCAGCCAAAAGTTTTTCTTTTGCTCTTATAAGCCTGATCTGGTCATCTTCCATGAGTCTTGTCCTACATTCTCCTTCTCAGAGAGGATGACCCAACAGAGCTACACTGTCTCAGCCCAATTCCAAAGTTTTGGTCTCTTTGTCCATGGAGTCCTTAGCTGAAGAGCTCCCCCTCTTCTACAACAGGCTTTCAGACTTTAATTTGGATGTTACTTGGTTAAACTATAGATCTCTTCTGTAATTATGGAGAATGTAAAGGGACAGGAGTTTCTAGTTTCTCTTGACCCAAATTTGGACTACTTTTGTCGTTTTGGTTGTGATAAGAAAACGTAGCATTTTGTGAAATAAATCTGGTACTTAGGTACTTGGGAAACTACACTTTCCATACTCAGCCTGCTTGAAAAGGGAGCCCCTTTTGTCTCCCTTGCCTTAATTTGCATAGGCTTGGCTGGCCCAGCAGGGTCAGGCATTGTAAAGTTGTTCTGGTTTGTTTGTTTGCTTGACTGCCTGGGATTCAGGAGTCTGAAGGCAACTTCCTCTTTGTCTAAAGTCTGTAGGCATTAATTCATGATCCCAAGAGTCTTTGTTTGTCTGTTAAGTAGTTATAAAGAGCCTCAGGTCAGCATAGTCTATCTGTGAAAAATGTCTTAGCTGCTGACTCTCAACCAAAATGAAATCCTTTTGTCTGCTTGGTGCTTCCATACATAGAATTGATATTTGTGCTTGTTTAATTGTTT
>NW_024829987.1:0-1421 GCF_019175285.1 Sceloporus undulatus
CCAAAATAAAAGACATTTTCAAACTGATAGAGCTTTTATTCCTTTTTTTTTAGCAGATAAAAATCCATCTTTTCTTTATGCATTATTTTATCAACATTTTTCATATTGTGCACATAGCACATGTTATTTGCTAACATCCATTGAATAATGTTTGTGTTTCTATGGCTGTTAGAAATGTAGACTTTTTTTGTGCACACTTCCAAAATATGCATATTTTGGGGGGATTTTATTTGCGGCGGGGTTGACATTTTTGCTTATGAAGTACCTTGGTTGCTAAATACAGAGTGCTTCTGGTCCACTTCTCCTTCTGAGAGGTGAGGAGTGGGCAAATCAGGGGGAAACCTGATGGCAAGGATTTCTCACATGTCTTCCTCCCAATCTGGTTGTATCCCTTTCCTTCTCTTCGCCCCACTCCACAGAAACTAGCCAAGGGCTCCAACAGTCTTTTATATTCAAGGGTATACCTCTGCCTTATGATTCATTCTGATTATCATGGCGAAGACCCATTGGTAGATTTTAGTCTTTTATGCATTTGTCGTGTCTCTTTTAAAAGTACTAAGGGAGATGATGACAAAAGTACCATACAGTGCAAACTGGAATTAGAAAAGACAAACTTTCACTCCTTTGCTGGGCAAGACTGCAAGAGTTTTCTGCATCTTTGTTCATTTTAACATTTCAAGATTTATTTTGCACTCAATGCTTGTTTTGAGGGGAAAATCTGGTTGTTGCTTTTTGCACAAAATTCAACATGTTTTGAAAACTGACTATTTTGAACAAAATATTTTTTTGGGGGGGACAGATTGTCCCATCCCCGTTGTTATTGAAAATAAGGCCCTGGTCTTTTTATTCTTGGATAGTGGTGGGAAGCCTTGGGGCGGCCGACCATTTCTCCCTAATGCTGCCTTTCAATGTTTTAAGAAACCCTTCCTCATCAATGAGGATAAGAAAATACATTTACAGAATGGCATTCCGTATTACAGTTATGGATTTGTTACTGAGAGTTATGGATCTGTAACTGCTCTGTATTCTGTAAGACTACATAGTCTTGTAAAATATATATACATGCCTCCCATGCCTGCTTTAACAGCAAAAACCTGGGCAAAGGAAGTCTGTTTTGCAACCGATTGAGTCAGAAGGAGGAGGATGTTTCCAGCTCCTTCCCACCAGAAAGCAAAGGGTTACAATCAGGAGCAGGACCTCCTCTCACTGGCACTTGTTGCAGTTTTGTTTGTCGATGAGAGGAGACTGGAAACTTCATTCCCTTTGCATCCTGTGAGTGCTGGCTGTTAAGGTGGCTGGAGGGGTCTGATAAGGAAGCATTACTCAGTTACATAGACATAACTATGTAATCAGTGTAGGGCAGGGGTAGGCAACCTTTTTGAGCCGGGGGCCGGATTGCTGTCCCTCAGGCGACTGGGGGG
>NW_024829988.1:0-1421 GCF_019175285.1 Sceloporus undulatus
TTAAGATATAATGATATAATTAAAATAAATGAAAAACAAGAAATTTGCATGAAATCTAGGGAGGAATTGATTCTGGGGAAAAAGAAATAAATTGGTATAGTTACTATTAAATGAAATATAGATTTAATGAGGACATGAAGACGGTGGTAATTGAGATACAACAACAGAATTTGATGAATTAATAATGAAAGAAGAAGATAAAAAATAGCGAAAAAGAACCAATAAAGCAATACATGATAGACTGGGCAAAGGATATTGGACATGAAATCCCATTAGAAGCATGGGAGAAAGCTTGGGAAAAACAAACTCTTTCACCAAATGTCAGGATTTAAGGGAAACATTTTTGAAAATCAGCAATAGGTGGTATTATACTCCAGGTAGAATGAAAAAAGATGTTTAAAATAGAAAGAGATAGTTGTTGGAACTGCCAAAAATAAAAAGGAACGATGATCCACATCTGGTGGAAATGTGAAAAGGTAAAAGGGTTTTGGGATGATAGACACAGAATAATACAGCAAATCTATGGTATAAAATAAAAGAAAAGACTCTGAATATGACACATTTCATGAAGGCAGAGATGAGAACAAGCCATGGTGAATTATACTATACATGATAACACTGGCCAGGATATTGATAGCAATGAGTGGCTGTTAAGACTTAATGAGATTAGAGAGTAAGATAGACTTTCATGTACTCTGGAGGATAAGAAGAGAGACAGAATAGAAAATGATTGGATGCAGATAGTGACGTATTGGGAGAAAAAATGGGCTGTGGATAAAAACCTGATCTAATATTGTTCATAAATATCAGCAAAATAAAATATGTGAAGAGAGCCGGAGAAGAAATATTTTTCAAGGAAATCAAAGTTATAGGGATTATTAAATAAAATTAGGAGAATACGTTTGGATATACAACCCTTTGTATATTAAAAAAAAAAAAGGGGGAGGAATGTGATAATTCAATGAGGGGATTGTATAACTTAATTGCAAGAAACAAAAAGAAGTGTGATAGGCAACGCAGATAAGCTCTTTTAAAGCAGGAAGTGAAGAAAAAGAAGAGAAAGAAGATCAACTGTCTTGTGTGTTATTGAAGTTTGCATTTATGTGACTTGCACTGATGAAGACATTATTGAAAAAAATTAATAAAGATATAATGTCAAAAAAACCAGCAAAACCTATCCCTTTCTGTCAGGAAGTTCCTCCTAATGTTCAGCTGGAATCTCTTTTCCTGGAGCTTACATCCATTGCTCCGGGTTCAAGTCTCTGGAGCAGCAGAAAACAAGTTTGCTCCCTCCTTAATATGACACCCCTCAAAGTATTTAAACAGGTCTATCATATCACCTCCTAACCTTCTCTTCTCCAGGCTAAACATCCCTAGTTCCATAAGGCTTTCCTCATAGGGCATGGTTTCCAGATCCTTCA
>NW_024829989.1:0-1421 GCF_019175285.1 Sceloporus undulatus
GAACATGGGTTTTAAAAGGGATCAGAAATGGGAGGATAGTTTTAATACAAGCCTTATTCTTCTTCATCACAAACATTGGGCTTTGGCTTCTAAGAGGAGGCTTCTCTCCCAAAAAAGGCCAAAAGTGGCTCCTTTGGGAGGTTTTAACAGTCTCCCCAGTTTCCTTATTTATAGATTTTTACGCATTAAGGAAGTTGACAAACCAGACCATCTCACATTACCAAGAATGAAACAAACAAATATAGAAACAAACAAACAACAACAAAAATAAGGATTAGACAGAAAAACAAAGTGCTTAGTTTTTGAAAGTAAAACCATTATTAAGAGGGTAAAAACCAGACTTCGACCCTTTTACAACCAGCTCAGGCTGTATCTGCACTGCAGAAATATTCCTGTTGAAACTTTGTTAACTCTCCTGGCTCCATCCTGTAGAATCCTGGGATTTGTAGTTAGTTGCGGCACCAGAGATCCAGAGCCACCCTCCTTTGCTTGCGAATACAGTGGGCCCCTGGTATACGCGGGGGGTCTGTTTCAGACCCCCCCTGTGTATACCAAAATCTGCATATGCTCAAGTTCACACGCGCCAACATTGGGGACCAAAGTCCCTCTCCTCCCCTCCCCAACTTTTTCCTCCTTGCCTCCACAGTCGGGGGAAAGGCCGCATGGGGGTGTTGGAGACCAAGAGGCATCCAGCCCACTATCCAGCCCTTCTGCGGAGGTGGGAGTGATTGCAGCAGTGGCAGCGAAGAGGAGATGGAGGAGCAGCGCCAGAGGCATCCTCTCCACCTCGGCCTCCACGCCCCCGCTTCCGCCAATAGCCCCACATGGCCCTTGCGCCGTGGTGGCAGTGAAGAGGAGAACTAGGAAGCACAATGCCGGGGGAAAGGGCGGGTGCTGCTCCTGGAGGCCTCTTGGCTGTTTAATTTGGTTAACTGTTATTAAGGGACGTAGCTATGAGATTCTATGATATGGGGTGCACTATAAACCTTTTAATAAATTAAGAGGTATTTCAATCCTATACATTCATGTTATCAGACATAACTCCAGAGAATGTTAGCCTTTTGGATGCCAGAAGGTTCCTCTCATTCTTCAGAGCAAGAAGCAACACTTCAGCTGCCTTCTATAAGATAAAGCAAAATGGCTTCCAAAAGAACTGAAGCCTTGGGCAAGTCTCACTCTCTCAGCCTCAGAAGATGGCCATGGGAAACCCACACTGAAGCAACCTGCCAGGAAAGCCCCTTCAGAGACTCCCATAAGGTCACCATAAGACCTGGAAACAACTGGAAGGCAGACACCAAGAACATCATTGGAAAATAGGTGCAAGCCTTGCCTTGGACAAGTGTAATGACTGGGCTCCAGTCAATGGAGGTCTTCTTCAGGCAGAAAAGGGAGGTTTATGCAAATGCAGAGTGACATCACTG
>NW_024829990.1:0-1421 GCF_019175285.1 Sceloporus undulatus
AAGACAAAGTAGTACTTATTTATGACTTAATCTAATTCCAAAACAAAGTAACGGTTCCCAGCGTTGAATGATCTTCTTATGATGTTACCTCACAACCATATGACTTAATGATTTAAAATGCAAATAGAATACTGAAACCATGTTTAGTTACTGCATTCATGTAACTGATTACAGTCAAACAATGTCCCTTAGATTTTTGTTTTCAGAGGATCACTTTTCATCCACTTCCCTTTCCCTAAGATGACAGACTACCAAGTGTCTCTCAAATCTCAAGAGATGATAACATTTGGCTACTTTGGTATGAAGAGCTGCCGAACTAATCCATCTTTCATGGTGATTTCTGGTAGCACACAATTCAATCCTAAACTAATTTTTGTCATAATTAAAAACTTCAAACTACAAATGGCTATGAGGAAATATATGCAAAGGTGCCATGCTCAAAAATGATGGGCAAATGGTCACATAATATAAAAAAGGCTAGCAAAGCTTATGATATAAATGAGTGCCACCTGGTTGATCATATTTTTGTAGATGGAAGATGTAGGTGTAGATGGAATAATTATTTGTATTCATATAATTTTTCATGCAGTATATTTGAAATGGTTGGTATTGGAATGGTTTTCAATTGGAAAGGCGGTTAGACAAGGCTGTATTCTCTATCACCTTAATTATTTCATTTGTATGCTAAGAACATCATATTAAAACCAGGATTGGACTCAGTGGAGGGAGGCATGAAAACTGGAGGAAGAAATATCAACAGTCTAAGATATGCAGATGACAACATAATAATTGCAGAAAATATCAGAGATATGGAAATGTTATTAAGGCAGAACGTGTGAGGGCTGGTTTTACAGCTGAACATTAAGAGAACAAAAATTATGACCACTGATGATCTACACAATTTTAAAATAGACAATGAAGAGATTGAAATAATTCAACATTTTCCATACTTGGGCTCAAGACAATATTTCAGATGGATAGAATCAATCAAAGAAACCACAGTTATGAATCTGCAGAAGCTGAACAAGACAGCTGATGACAGGATGACTTGGAGGTCTCATTCATAGGGTTGCCATGGGTCAAAGTTGACACAAAGACATTTAACAACAAACAACAAATATTTGAAACCTCACCTATTAAAGGGCTGTGCATCACTGTTAACACTTTTGGTATAGATTTTTATTTCTGACTGATACCAATGCCACTGTAAACATTAGAAACAGGTTGCAGTTCTATACATACTTACCTTGGAGATAGTTCTTTGAAAACAATTAGACATTCTTTTATGTTGTCATGCATAGGGTTATGCTGTAATGCACCATGCTTCTTAGTCCCAACAATTATTCTTCCTTATACCTTAGGGCTTGGGGTTAGAATATTTATGGGAGAAGGAATGCAGGCAGGGATGTTGCTACAGGAGG
>NW_024829991.1:0-1421 GCF_019175285.1 Sceloporus undulatus
CCTGGGGAATTTTTACATGAGAAACAACTCTTCAAAGAAACAGGAGTCCAGCAGAACTTCTTTAGAGTGGGAACTGGGTCTCTATTGTTGGGTTCTCCCCAGAGAAAGACAAAGGAGAAATCGAACTCCTTGGGACATTTTATGGGGTTGCTCTAGGTGCCAAAGTGGGATATCAATTCTTGTTATTTTTGCAATGTATCTGAGAATTTAAAAAACTCACCCTGCGGATGGAAATAAGCAGCTGTAGTGGGTGGCAGGAGTTGCCAGCAAATAGTCCAAGGCAATTCAAGCCTTGTCTGGTTATTTATTTATTTTTAATCTATTTGAGCGATAAACCACAGCCTTTGATATCATCCACCTTGTATCTGGTTTGCAGTGCTGCTGTGGGGAGGGAGGGGAGTTTAGAAAAGGGTTTACCTTTGTTGGAGGTAAAGACCTTAAAGTGTTAAGTCCCAGTCCTTTGATCCCTCTTGTTTAGGATTCCCCTGTTATGGCTAAAATGCAGTATCCTCGTTGGCAAAGTACAATAACATCCAAAATCCACAAAACAGCGATACCTTTCTCTTGGTTGCTTTTCCCACACCTTTGCCTGATGAAGAAGTCTGTTGACCTTCAAAGGCTTGCACCATCGATTTTGTGCATTTTGGTTGGCCAATAAAGGTATCACTGTTTTGTGGATTTTGGATATTATTGTACTTTGCAGTATGGCCAACATGGCTACCCTCAGATATGCTTTCTAGAGTAGTAGAGGGCCCCTTTTACTCTCTCCTCTCCACAGAAGTGAAAAAACAACCTTCCATAGCACTGAGCTATGCAAATTGATGGCAATATATAAACAAACAACAAAAGCAACTGAACTATGCAGTAAAACAATGTGAAATGTGAAAATGAGTGAGGGTGCTGGTGGTCAGTAAAAAACCCAATCCAGTCCTGCAGTGCTGCAGTGTTTTGGAAGAAAATTATAACAACCCTATGCATACTTCAGCGTCTCCCCCATAAAATTATTATACTGTATTCAGTTAATTCAGATGGTGTAAATAATCTCAATAGAATATGGGTTGAATCTGTGTTCACATGAATTTCGAATGCACCAAAGTAAGTTTGGAAGTGGGCTGCCAAGAACCCACTTAACCTGGATAATCATTCTTGGGATTTTTTATTATTATTATTTGCATTTTTGGGTGTGTAAATAACTGGGATAAGAGACCGAGGATAAACTGGGATAAAACTGCATGTCTTGAACATGTTTCAATACATCTGCATCTCACAGATGCGGCACACAGAGGCAGTTTTGTTTTTAAAAAATAGTGTGAACAACAAAACTGGAATGCATTGAGAGAGATTTCAGGAATTTATAAAGCCTCATTTCAAACTTGTCTCTTGATGAAATATTTTCTAAATGAGTATGTTTTGAGTTTGAC
>NW_024829992.1:0-1421 GCF_019175285.1 Sceloporus undulatus
ATTATTATTATTATTATTATTATTATTATTATTATTATTATTATTATTATTATTATTACAGGGCTGCAGTTTGGCTGCTTGGACCACCGGAGATCATCACAGTGAGTCAGTTGGAAAAGCCCATCTCACTCCAGAAAATCAAGGTACTTGAGGAGTTTGCACTCTACATCTTTCTATAATAATAACTACAAAACTGATAATAGCATTTGGCAGATTTAAATGCTGCTTTAAAATCTCTTTCCATTTGCCATCTTTGTGCTGGTTTTGGGGGGAAATGAGAAAGTGTTGGGAGGGAGGGACTGCCAACAGAATTAGGAGATGCATTGCAGGCTATGGACAGTTTGCGGCCAAGAACCAAAAGACACGGCAGCAATAGTCCAATTTGAGAGCTCTTTAACTGCCCTGGCCCAGTGCTAGGGAATCCTGGGAAATGGAAAAGGAATCCCAGTCCCTCCCACCATCCCTGGCTATTTTCTGTTCTGGCGGCCATTTTGTGCTGCTTGTGACCGTGGGGAATAATGTTCCAGAACCTTCTCTGAGACCTCAGTTGAACAGAGGCCTCTCTTTCTCTCCTGAGGCTCCAGAGTCAGAAGGAGGCCAGGCTCCTTGGGCCAAAAGGAAGGAAGTGTGTCTCTTTGTGTGTCTTTTGTGTGTCTTTTCTGAGAGGGTTTTCTTATTACAGAACTCTGCTCCTTCTGGGGAAGATGGGTTTTAATAATAATAATAATATGTTTTATTTATATACCACTATTCCAAAGATCCCTTTTAAAAGGGGTCAGAAATGGGGAGGATCGTTTTAATACAAACCTTATTCTTATTCTGTACAAACATTGGGCTTTGGCTTCTAAGAGGAGGCTTGTCCCCCAAAAAAGGCCAAAAGTGGCTCCTTTGGGAGGTTTTAAGAGTCTCCCCAGTTTCCTTATTAATAGATTTTCAGGCAAGAAGGAAGGAGACAGACCAGAATAACTCATATTACCAAGAATGAACCAAACAAAAAGAGAAACAAACAACAAGAAGAAGTATAATGATTAGATGGAAAAACAAACTGCTTATTTTTTAAAGGAAAAGCATTATTAGGAGGGCAAAAACAAGAATTGTGTGGTTCTACCCTTTTAAAACCGACTTAGGCTGTATCTCCACTGCAGAAATAATCCAGTTAACTCTTCTAGTTCTATCCTATATAATCCTGGGATTTGCAGTTTGTTGTGGATGAGAGCTCTCTGGCAGAGAAGGCTAAGTGTCCAAAGGTAAAATCCCAGGATTCCATAGCACTGAGCGGTTAAAGTGGTGGCAAAGTGCCTTATTTCTATATTGCAGATGCAACCTTCTTGGGAAAGGAGCTGATGATGGGGAAAAGAGGAGGAATGCAGAAGGAAAGCAGGTTATTTATTTATTTATGGTGCACTCATTTCACATCTAGC
>NW_024829993.1:0-1421 GCF_019175285.1 Sceloporus undulatus
CCATCCTTTGTTAAATTTAAATATTTGGTAAACCTATGCAAAGCCAAAGAGGCCAGAGGTGTGGGGCAGCCCTAGAGATGTTCTCTTTGTATTTGGGACCCAGATGCACAAGCAAGTCAAGGGCCAGACACCGCAGCGAAGAGTTCTGCAGATCTCCTTCCTTAATTTAAAGAAAAGCTTCTTGTTTGAATGAGCCATGCTTGGAGAGCCTCAGACATCCCAGATACTTTCGGTGGCAGTGTATCCGGAGAGAGCTCTCACCAGAACCACAGGATATTTCAGTCCTTGGGGGAAGTGGGAGGAGGAGGGAAGTGAGCCACCGTGCTATGGAAAGAGTCTGGCCCTTCTCCAGCTTCCCCAGGCCAAGCAGTCATGAATATCCTGCCTTGGCCGCAGAAGGCTTGCAGAGGAAGCAGCCCAATAACAATTGGGAAAGGTTTGTAACCGCAGGAATCAAGTGAAGGAAGCCAGAAGGCCGCCCAGTGATGCAACTCATGGAAAGAAAAAATAATAAAAGAAAATCTCCCCGTCTCCCTCTTTCTTTCTTTTTTCCCCCTCTTCCTTTCTTTTTCTTTTTTTCCCCAGCTCCTACACAGGAGCATTCATCATTTGCTGTGACCTTCCAGGAATGTGCTGACAGACACAAAGTGTTCTGCATGACATTCCGCCAGTGAACTGGGATGACTGCTGTTTTCGACTGATTTCCTAGCAGCAGGGCACCATCTTCTGGAAAGCACAAAGAATGGCTCAGGGCCTCCCCTGCAGACACACACACACACACAAACACTTGTATTATTGCAGACAAGCCAACAGCAGAAGGAGTCAGGATAGCCCTTTGGCCACAGCTTGGGAAAAGTTGGCTTGAGCACAACTCCTTCCCAGTATGTTGGCCGTACTGGCTGGGAATTTTAAGAGGAATCATCCAAAAAGGTAGCTTTTCCAAAACTCTGTCTTTAACAGGGAGCATGTGTACCTCTTCTGGGTTCTTTGGAGCAAATCAGAAATGAATATTCCAAATACAGTCACTATATATATATACATGAATATTCCTATAAATACACATTCCAATATACAGGTTGAGTATCCCTTATCCAGAATTCTGAAATTCCCCCCAAAAAATCATGGCTGGTAACACTTTTGCTTTTTGATGGTTCAGTATGCACAGAGTGACCAGATGTCATAACCGCCAGCAAGACAAGGCAGGACAAAATATAAGACATTTAAAAAAATAGGACACTACAAAATAAAAGCTACAAACACTAATATAAATATACATTCATGCTTCATCATCATGCTCAGAATGAAGGACATTTTGAATTCCCTCCTGGAAAGAAAATTAAATCAACCCTCATACCAAAAAACAACAAGAGGAACATCCCTGTTGCACTGAAAGAAAATAAGAAAAAAGATTTGCATTATTA
>NW_024829994.1:0-1421 GCF_019175285.1 Sceloporus undulatus
TTTTTTAGAGAGGGGGTTGGCACCTTGTGGTACGTTCAGCTTCGGATCGCCATAAATTGGGTATGACTTGAAAGCATGCAACAACATGTGATGGTATGAGACGCACGACTCTGCTGGCATCTGACCTTAGGCAAGTCCCAATCTCTCAGCCTCAGGGGAGAGCAAAGGGAAAAGCCCTTCTGAAGAAATCTTGTCAAGAAAACCCTAAGGCAGGGTCACCATAAGCCTAAGAGCCACGGTGGTGTAGTGGTTTGAGCATTGGGAGATCAGGCTTTGAATCCCTGCTCAGTCTTGGAAACTGACTGGGTAACCTTGAGCAAGTCACACACTCTCAGCCTCAGAGGACGATGGAGGCATTAGCCCAGTTTGGATGGATGCACATTCCTCCTTTCCTTGCCGAATGAGAGTCAGATTTAGATCTCTTGCGGGATGAGATCCGTCATATAACCAATCTAGAGAGCTTTTAAAAAGCCATTAAGACGGATCTCTTCCGGCAGGCCTTCCCGGAAAAAAACAACACTCGGCCACGTATAAGACTTTCCATTTATTGAACTCTGCCCATGATGATTATTATTTGGATTACTTGGATCTTATACTGTTTAATCTTGTTTTAAGAGGGGGGCACTATGTATATATGGATAGAAATAAAACAAATATTTTTTATTTATTTTATTTCTCTTGCTTTCAACCTCTACAGGAACTTTATAGAACTTTGTAGACCTTTATGGAATGCCATGTGGAGGTTTATGGAGCTGAGATGCCTTCTCCAAGAAGGAACCTGGGCCCTCGCCAAATGGAAATCATCTTGGGGAGCTGGTCCTCATTTCCCAAAACAATTTGGATCCTTCTCTCCAAACAGCACCCAGTTTTGCTGGAATGATGGTTGCCAGGTCAAGAGTATCTCAGGGCCGAACCTGAAGACCTCTGTATGGCAGGGACGATAGATGCAAATCAATCAACATGAAGCCATGGATTCAAATTACAAGAAAAGAGATTCCACTGAAATATTAGGAAGAACTTTTTTAAAAAATTACTGTAAACGTAGTGCAACAGCGGAGGAGATTGCTTTGGAGGGTGGTGGACTCTCCAGCTTTGGAGGTCTTTAAACAGAGGGTGGTTGGTCATCTTTTGGTAATTGTGGATTCCTGTATATGGAATATATGGTTCTTGTGGCCCTTTTAATTCCAGGAATTATGATTCTTGGATGATGATGATGATGATGATGATGATGATGATGATGATGATGATGATATTGTACCTTTTTCCCAGTTCAAGACTCAAAATTGGTTACAACTGTTCATTGGTCTCTGTCCTAGTCCCTGGAGCAACAGAAAAAAAGCTTGCTCCATCACCTCCATGAGAGTCCTTCCCATGTTTCAGATAAACTCTTGTGTTTCCTTGTGCCATGCTCCATTACCTGC
>NW_024829995.1:0-1421 GCF_019175285.1 Sceloporus undulatus
GAAGGAAGGGAGAAGGAAGGCCCTAAAAGGAAATATCAAAGAAAGAAAAGGTGACTTCTGACTTTCCTTTCAGCAGTTATATCCATATACAATATAGAAAAATATACATAATAATAACAACAATCTACTACAGGTTGAATCTCCCTTATCCAAAATGCTGAGGGCTAGATGTATTTTGGATTTTGGAGTTTTTCAGAGTTTGGTATGTTTATATATGTATAATGGTATATATTGAAGCTACTTGAGTCCAACCATTAAACCCATTCATGTTTCATAATCTCATCCTCAAGTAGCTCCTTTTTTGCCCTCCTATGATTGTCTCAGAATATGAACAGAGTGTCTCTGAGCATGAACAGAGTGGCTGCCGCTTATTGCTTGAGCAGCTGCACTTTGCTTTATCAACCTGAATTTATCTGATGTGAACAGCTTGAGAGGAAGGACTCAGTTTGCATCTGCACTAAAGAAATAATCCAGTTTGATGTCACTTTAATTGCCCTTGGCTCCATGCTGTGGAATGCTGGGATATGAAGTTTGTTGTGGCACCTGAAAAAGATGGTGAAACAGCTCCTCAAAACTACAAATCCCAAGATTCCATAGCACAGAGCTATAATGGAAGTTAAAGTGGTGTCAACCATAAAAACCAAACTGCCTTGGGCCCTTTTCTGGGGGAAAAGGTGGCACAGAAATGAAATAAATGATGAAATGATGAGGAGATCTGGGAATTGCACTTCAGTTTCTTGTGGCTGGCAGAGATGGCTAAATCGCTTCCAAAACTACAAATCCCAGGATCCCATAGCATGGAGCCAGGGCAGTTAAAGTGTTATCAAACTGCACTATTTCTGCAGTGTGGATGCAGCCTTGGAGCTCTTTTGTTGATGCTACTTGCAAGTTGGTTCTGACTCATGGCAACCCTAAGGCAAACCTATCATGGGGTTTTCCTGGCAAATTTTTCCATAGGGTGTTTCTCTGGGGCTGAGAGACTGTGACCTGCCCATGGTCGCCCAGTGGGACCTCTATCCATGAGTTAGACCCACTCCCCACCCCTCTCCATTTTCTTTTTGGAAGGGGCCTTGCTTATGTTGAAGGCCACCAAGCCTCTGAACCTCAGAATTATTGGCCTGTTACAGACAGCCAAAATAAAGCTGCTTCGAGTCACAGTGGAGGTATGGAGTGTGGCTTTGGTGCGACTTCTGGACTCTTAGGACGCATGCATCATTGAAACACCATACCTCCACTGTGACTCGAAGCAGCTTTATTTTGGCTGTCTGTAACAGGCCATTGTTTCAATGCTCAGTCTTAGAAGCAGTGGGTGCCTGAGCATGCACAGAGTGTCTTTCACTCCTCACCTCTCTCTTAGCCAAAGACCCCCTCCTCATTTCACCACCCTCTTGATGCATGGGTTTGGCTGATTTTAACCTCTG
>NW_024829996.1:0-1421 GCF_019175285.1 Sceloporus undulatus
ATGGAAAGGGCAGAAAGAAGACACTTCGGTAATTTTCTGCCCAGTTCAGCACAGTAACAGCACAGTAACAGCTGCGAAGATGCAAAGTCCAACTACCAGTCCGTGGGCGGCTCCCCCGGGACGGTGCGCAGATGCGCACCTCCAACAACCCGGGGAAGGCCGCCCGGCAGCAGTCGCAGCTCCAGCAGCGGTGTGCCCGGTAGAGAGCGGGGGGGGGCGTGGCAAAGAGGGCCCAGGCAGCCCGGCTTTTATGCGCACCTCTCTCACTGGTGCGCCTCTCCCTCGCCTTCCCCCCAGGTGTCCTCAATTTGGCTTCTCTGGCCGCCGCGGGAACGCTGAGAATGGAGGCAAAGTCCAACTACCAGTCCGCAGCTCCAGCAGCGGTGTGCCCGGTAGAGAGCGGGGGGGGGTGTATTATTATTATTATTATTATTATTATTTATATTTCTAAAGTTATTCAAATCATAAAGCTAACAGAAACAAAGCAGAGCAATCAGATGAGAATAAGGAGTGTCAGAAAGTTCTGACATCCTTAAAACGGAAGTGGGCAACTGCACAGAGTCTGTGGGTTAATGGTCATTTCCAATCCCCAACAGGTCATCCTCCACCTGACAGCACTTGAAAATGGAACATTGATCAGAGTGGAGACTGCAGTCAAGAAATCAGAAGAAGACTAGGAGTTGGAAAGGCAGCTATGAAGGAACTAAACAAGATCCTGAAGTGTACAGATACATCACATCACATTTTCAATTCTGTATTTGGCTACGGAAGCTGGACAGTGAAAAAAATCAACTCATTTGAGATGTAGTGCTGGAGACACACTATAGATACAGTGGACTGCTAAAAAAACAAAAACAAATGAATGGTTCCTAGAGTAAACCAGAGCTGAACTCTCCATAGAGGCCAAGATGACTAAATTGAAGCTGTCATACTTTGGCAACACCATGAGAAAACACGACACCAGAAAGGAAGGTACCCAATAAGAGTAGCTTGATCCATTGGCTGGATGCACCCTGCAGCACATACGCCCCTGTCACTGTCCAAACACACCCTGACTCCATGGACATTTTAGGACAGCAGGTTAATTTCATTCTCCTGTAGCCGGTCTCTGTTAAAGTAGAAAAGCACCAGGAGAAAAAAAAACCTTTAAAAAAATCTGATGCTTAAATCCATCTTGTTTTGTAAGAGACAGGGCAAAACTGGAGGATGGGGCTAGCTCTCCCACTCTGAGTAGAGAAATTGATTGATAGTTTTTAAACCCTGACTTGAAAGTGCATGGGAGCTTGCAAGGGGTCTCTACTCACACTGCAGGAAAGGACAGGTTGCTTACCTGTAACGGTATTTCTTCGAGTGGTCATCTGCGAATACATACAAATGGGTTTCACTGCGCCTGCGCAGTGCTGCTCGGAACCTACTGGAAT
>NW_024829997.1:0-1421 GCF_019175285.1 Sceloporus undulatus
CCCAGCAGTCCTTCTAGGCAAGTCCCACTCTCTCTGAAGGTGGGAGAGTGGGACTCCCCAAAGGGATTTCAGTCCTTTTAATGGTGGGTCTCATGCTGTAGCAAAGATGATGATGATGATGATGATATCAAGCCTGGGCGGGAGGCATGGAGCTACCACCAGACCTTAATCATCATTAATGCCACCATTGCTGGGCATTCTTGCTCTGCACCACTGTAAAGGCCATGGCTCAGTGCTATGGAACTCTGGGAATGTTCTTTTGGTTTGGCATTTTAGGTGTTGTTAAGGTTTGGAAATCCTGTTTGAAGACACTTCCGACTTTGGAGCCCTTTCATCCTCCATTTTGGATTCCCTGAAGGCCTCAAAGTGCCAAGCGCTGAGGCAGAGGCAGCCATCTTGTGTTCTGGCAACCATTTTGTGTTCCAGTGGCCATTTTGTGCTTCTTGTGACTGTGGGGAATAATGTTCCGGAACCTTCTCTGAGGCCTCAGTTGAACAGAGGCCTCTCTTTCTCTCCTGAGGCTCCAGAGTCAGAAGGAGGCCAGGCTCCTTGGGCCAAAAGGAAGGAAGTGTGTCTCTTTGTGTGTCTTTTGTGTCTCTTTTCTGAGAGCGTTTTCTTATTACACAGCTCTACTCCTTCTGGGGAACATGGTTTTTTTAAAAGGATCAGAGATGGGGAGGATAGTTTTAATACAAGCCTTATATTTATTCTTCACAAACATTGGGCTTTGGCTTCTAAGAGGAGGATTCCCCCTCCAAAAGCCAAAAGTAGCTCTTTTGGGAGGTTTTAAAAGTCTCCCCAGTTTCCTTATTAAGATGTTAGGGAAGCATTCCCAATATGTTCATTTGAAAGGAGTGTCCTTGAGTGAGACACAAGAACCCGAAATGTCTATAGGCAATACGCACTTTATTTGGCCAAGACGACATCAGATGGTGATAAAATTGCTGTCGCACCCAATAGCCATTTCGCCATTTTTTTATAGTAAAACACAGTTCATTGTTTACATAGCATTAGTTTAATTGGTTATTTAGCACACACATGATTATACAACAGGCAGTTAATTGGCTATTGTCTAAACAACAAATAATTGGTTGCGTTCACTCTCCACACAATGGTCAAGCGTTTTCTTATTGGCTCTACATTTGCTATTATATTTGCTAGCAGTCTCGAATGCAAAGAGATACTAGCTAGGATGATCCTGTTCCCTTCAAGGCCACAGCAAAGGGAGAGCATTGTATTCTCAAAGCTCTGGCGAAGGGAGGGGTGCGTGTGTGCGGTGTGAGTGTGTACGGTGGACACACACGGTAGGGGGCCATCATAGCCCATGTACACTTTACTCTGTAGCTCAGTCTATGAGTCTACTGTAACCACTGATTCTTTTGCAAAGCCATGTACAGAAGCAGAAAGCATTATTATGTCCC
>NW_024829998.1:0-1421 GCF_019175285.1 Sceloporus undulatus
AAGCCTTGTCCTACATTTGTCCCGGTTCGGAGCTCCTCAGTTATGGCAACCCTATATTCAGTTCACTGTTGCACCAACTGAACTGCTGATAATCTGGGCCTGACTATATCCCTGTGGCAATATCTATTTTATTAACACACGACTTTCTGAGTTTATAGGCTTATCAATTTGAGTCAATGAAGGAATTTGCAGTTTTGCACTAAATTTCTATTTCCCCCTCACCTACCTCATTTCTAGGGATCCTCATCCTCCTCGCCATCTATGGAAGCATAAACTGTACACATTTCAGCATTTGAATTTGCAAATTCCTATCGTCCCTGTCAGATACAGATTTCTTCTAAGTACCAAAGTATCAAATTAATCAGAACAAAACAAGTAAAGCAGCAATTTCCAATTTATTCATTACAGTCTTGCAAGAAGGGATGTCTCAGGTAAAAGACACACTGTCTGAGGTTTTGACATTTTCTGTTACAATATTTCTATCTCATTTTTATTGGCTAGATCTAGACATGTGATCAATTTTAAGACCACCTTTTCAAGTATGTAAAAACTCCACCCATAACATATCTCATCATACATCTCATGACCATTTAAATTAGTCATTATAGATTCATAGGTGTGTTCTAATATTCATCACCCCCCATTACGCATGCTCAAAAGGGGATATCTCTTGACTTTTAGTAACTCAACCAAAAAAATAGTGTTCTTGACATTTAATGAGGATGGAGCTCTCATCAGTTGGCTCCAAAAACTGCTTTACCTCCTTCTTTGCAAAGTTGTCCTTGACTTCCAGGTGCAGTCTTATTTATTTATTTATTTAAACAGAACACTTAGCCATTTTGATAATCTTAACAGAGACAAAAAATGCTATTTAAAATAACTAAGTCAAGCATATTTTATAAGTGTATCTTATTTATTATCAAAGATATAACCCCCCTTTATTCTTATAAAACAATATATTTAATATTTAATAAATAACAGTGTTATAAAAAGATTATCTAAAAACTTTCTTTTATTAACTTATATATTTTTATAAAATTCCTTTTCAGTTAAAGGGCCTCAGCTGAGCTTTACTCAATCCTATTAGAATAGATATATTGATTATAATAGTATATATGTATATATGTGGTTCCATACTATTTATATATGTAATCTAATTATAGCATACAATTATATAATCCTTTCTACATTAGTCATGTGTTTCTAACTCTTATTAAATCTTATGTGTTTGATTCAAATCCATTTCTCTCAATCCCTATTATCAAACTGCCTTTTCTCCAAGGGTCTATGGGCATCATACAAGATTCTCTCCTACCCTCTTCAAACTCCTGTGAGATAGGTTAAGTTGATAAATAAGAAGCTAAGATGAGACACGGTTAAATGGGAATTTGAACCTCATTTTGCTAATCATCATCTGATGT
>NW_024829999.1:0-1421 GCF_019175285.1 Sceloporus undulatus
TTAGAATATTTTGGGTTTTGAAATATTTTCAGAATGAGGGTGACTCAACCAGTATTTCAATTGCACCGCAACTCACTTGTCCTGTAGAAAACCCTGAATCCTTTGAACAAATCTCTGGATTGAACTGACTGATTTATTGTTCTTGTTAGATAACCCTCAACTTGGATGCTTACTGACTGGAGGATAGGAAAACAGGAAAGCACTGCTGCTCTCTGGCAGATAGTTCAAGGCCCTCCACCAGAGTACAGATCCCAGGATGATATAGGATGAAGTCTTCTGGAGTCCAGTTTTGATGTAAACACAATGTGACATAGTTCTAGGTCTGAACCGGTCCCAAAGCAGAGATAATTGGCACTGGCACACTTGCTTAAGATGGGCAAGGCACCTCGGTTATGGTCTGCTATATGGTCCTTCAGGAGCCAAGCAAGGTCTAGCTTGTGATCTTTGGCCCGGTACATACCTCCCCATGGCTGGAGGTGTCTGGTTTCCCCCGAAGGGATGCTGCAGCAGCCAAACTGCACGGCATCCCTCCGCCCCAAAAAGAACCTGGAAGAAACAGGTTCTTTTTCTGATGCTGTGCGAACGTCATGAGTATGCCATTGGTGTGACGCACAGTGGCATCTGTACAGTGCACGTTGCTAACATCATCATGGTGACACCCATGTGGATGGTATGCTGCCATGATGCCACCACCGTCACCTGCTAGGGTTACGGAGCATGAGGATACTGGGCACTCCAGAACCCAAGTATTGGCGGTTGCACGCCGCTTTTGGCCCGCCTGTCCCAGGCCTTTATCTTTAAAGAAAATGGCCACCTTGTCCTATCCTGGGCAGATTGAAATGCTTTATCTGGAGAAGTTACACATAACAGCCAAGAAGACCTGTATATTCAATTTGATCGGTTGCAATCTTCAAGTGTGTATTTTTCCCTAACACTGAAAATTTAATGCGATTGAGAGGTTCATTTCACCAACATTTCAATTCAGAATGTAAAGGTTTAATCAAGTGATGTCACTCAGGTTGGTGTCACGCAGTGCAGTAACTCATGGTCTTAACTTCCTCTCATACCACACCATACAGAATCCTTAGGAATGTTTTTGCACTAATGTTATTCATAAATCATGGTGTCTGGAGAAGGCAGAAGGCAGAAAGCCCTGGTGATGCAGTGGTTAAATGCTGGTAGTGCAGCCACAACATTGTGGGCTCTCTCTCAGGGCTCCAAGGTTGACTCAGCCTTCCATCCTTTCATAGGTTAGTAAAATGAATACCCAGCTTGTTGAGGACAATAGGCTTGCAGATTGTAAACTGCTTAGAGAATGCTGAGTTCACTATGAAGTGGTATAGAAATGTAAATGCTATTACTCTTTCCATTGCTATAAATCATAATTCTCATATATCACTGCATGGAATGGCAATTGTTGT
>NW_024830000.1:0-1421 GCF_019175285.1 Sceloporus undulatus
GTATACTTAAGATTTCACTGGTACTTCAGTTACTTCTAAGCCTGTAGGTTAATGCCATAAACTGGATAAATTATTCACTACTGAATGCAGCATAATTCAGACTAAATAATATATAGTATGTGTGTGTGTGTGTGTGTCTGTGTCTGTGTGTCTTTGTGTGTGTATCTACGCACCCAACTTGTTTGAATAGAATAGAATTTATTGTTAAAAGCTAAAAGCCGTCACAATATAAAATATATCCAAACAGTAAATACAAAACAGTGTTTAAAAAAACTCCCAAAACACCAAAGCATAAAAATCACCAAAAAACAACATGGTAAAGTTAATAAAAGGGATCCATCAACAAAAAACCAATAATACAACATAAATAATAAAATAATAGAACCATAAAACTAGAATGGATCTAGCCGTCATTCCGATAAAGAAAGCTAATTCTAATCTTGCTAGCAGCTAAACCAAATTTTGCTAGCATAGACGTAACAAATGCGTTGTTGCCAGCCAAAAGGACACAAGTCTGCTGAAAGCAAGATCACTTGTTTATTCCCAGTGATTTCTAGAGGAGTAGTTGTGTTAATTTGTCAGTACCCAATGAGGCTTATTTTTAGGAAAAGAGGAAAAGAGATTCCACCTGAACATTAGGAGGAACTTCCTGACAGTTAGGGCTGTTCGACAATGGAATGCACTCCTTTGGAGGGATGATAGAGTCTCCTTCCTTGGAGGTCTTTAAACAGAGGCTGGATGGCCATCTGTCAGGGATGCTTTGATTTGGATTTCCTGCATGGCAGGGGGTTGGACTGGATGGCCCTAGTGGTCTCTTCCAACTCTATGATTCTATGATTCTATGATTCTAAGCATAATTGTTGTACATATGAGGATGGGAAAGGCCAAAGGCTCAGGTTGGAGCCAAAGATACCATGAATCAAAAGGGTCTGTATAGTCTGATGATACTCAGTTATGAATGATGTGAATGAGATACAAGTCAGTCTTGGGTTTCTGTCCTTTTTTCCAATTCTGAATTTGCACTGCATAACAGTTATGACACAGAAAAAATATTGAGAAGGGGTTTCATTCTGTTTTTCTTTTAACTGTGGTTTGTCATGTTGTCTGTCTCATTAAGGACTGTTTGTTTAAACATAACCTGGACCTAACAAGTAATGTTGCTGCTGCTGCTGATGTTGATATTGTTGTAATGTGACATTGTTGACTTCAATTTATGGCAACCATATCATATTTTGACAAGATTTATTCAGATGAGATTTGCTATTGCCTTTCACATAGGCTGAGAAGGTGTGACTTGCCCAAAGTCATTCAGTAATGTAATGAATTTGGGGTAAATTTTCTTCAACAGTAGTCAGTTTAAAGAGGGAAGTTAACCCCCTTTAAATAATGAATTATTTGCAATTAGTAGCTTTGAAGCTGTA
>NW_024830001.1:0-1421 GCF_019175285.1 Sceloporus undulatus
TTTGTGTGTGTGTGTGTTTGCACGCATGTATATATACGCATATGAATGTATATTTGTGTGTGTGTGTATATATGTATATATATTTCTAAGGTAAATTATAAAGTAACAACTTTTTTAATTTATGAAAAAAAACTCATCTGTAGTTCAAAACCCACTGTAGAAATAATACAGTTTGAGACCTCTTAACCTTCCCTGGCTCAGTACTAAGGAATTATGGGAACTGTTGTGTTTGTGAGACATTTATCCTCCTCTGCCAGAGTGTGCTGGTGCCATAATATACTACCATTCCCAGGATTCCCTAGCACTGAGTTATGGCAGTTAATATGGGGAGACACAGAAGAGGACAACGCAACAGAAGAGCCTCGGATGCAGACGATTTTCATTGGCTGCTGCCCCTCCAAAAAAATCACTCCCCAAATCTCCAAGCCAGAAGGATGTCTGCTTGCTGGAGGACCTTCCCCCAGCCTTTCTGGGGTCTGTCTTCCAAGGCAGCCAAGCAGAAGTGTTTTCGGGAGGCAGTTTTCTCTCTCCCTCAACCGTCCTTCCCCATGAATAACAAAAGTAAGAGAGACCGGAAATTACAGGACTCAGAGCTTAGGCTCATAGGCACTTTAAGCGCCTCCTCATTGGCTCTTTTATAAAAAAACCCGCGAAATTTTTTAAAAAAACCGGTCAGGTAGTGGGAACGCAGGTACAGGATACATCGGTGTATGTTACTCTGAATTATTGTGACGCCATGATGACATCGCTTTGATTGACAGCCGAAAAAGGTGAATGCGAACGAAATAACACTAAAACCGGTTTACATATACACCGATTCATTATTGAATAGGAACGAAAGCGGATCATTTAAAGCAAATCAGTTGGTAAATGAGAATGAAGAAAAAAAAGTGATTTGGAATGCGGGATAACACCCGTGTTATTTTGAATCGATTTTCTTGAAACCGGTGTATTTTAAATCATTGTAAATCGTAAGTGAGAACAACCCCAGTCAGTTCCAGTGAGAAAGAAAAATGGGAGGTGTCTCAAGAAACCAGGATGGACAACTAAGGAACTTTCAACTGAGCTAGGTTTGAAACAGAACATGTATAAGAAATAGAAAAAGGGGGAAATCACCAAAGAGGAATTCAAAGAAATAGCAGGCACATGTAGGGGTAAAGTCAGAAAAGCTAAAGCGCAAAATGAACTCAGGCTTGCTAGAGAGGTTAAGAACAATAAAAAGGGCTATTCTGGATATGTCCACAGCAAAAGGAAGAAGAAGGAAACGGTAGGGCCACTGCGTGGAGAAGATGGCAAAATGCTAACAGAAGACAGAGAAAAGGCAAAATTACTCAAGACCTTCTTTGCCTCAGTCTTCTCAGAAAAGGCAAAGGCTGCTCAACCTGAGGATAATGGAGCAGAGGACAGAACAGGGGAAGTTC
>NW_024830002.1:0-1421 GCF_019175285.1 Sceloporus undulatus
TGACTCGAAGCAGCTTTATTTTGGCTGTCTGTAACAGGCCTAAATTTGAGCTATATAGGGCTTTATAGGTTATATATTTTATATTGAATGTCAAGAATTTAGATCAAGAGAAGTAATAGTGCCCCTCTATTCTGCTCTGGTCAGGCCCCACCTGGATTACTATATCCAGCTCTGGGCACCACAATTCAGAAAGGATTTTGAGAAACTGGAGTGTGTCCAAAGGAGGGCGACTAAAATGGTGAAGAGTTTGGAAATCATGCCCTATGAGGAACGACTTAGGGAGCTGGGGATCTTTAGCCTGGAGAAGAGAAGGTTAAGAGAAGACATGATAACCCTGTTTAAATATTTGAAAGGATGTCATATTGAGGAGGGAACAAGTTTGTTTTCTGTTGCTGCAGAGAACAGGACCTGGAACAATGCATGCAAGCTACAGGAAAAGAGATTGCACCTCAACATGAGGAGGAACTTCCTGACAGTAAGGTCTGTTTGATAGTGGAACACACTCCCTTTGCATGTGGTGGGGTCTCCTTCCTTGGAGGTCTTTAAACAGAAGCTGGATGGCCATCTGTTGGGTATGCTTTGATCGAGAGTTCCTGCATGGCAAGGGGTTGGACTGGATGGCCCCTGTGGTCTCCCCCAATGATTCTATGATTTGAATTCTGCCCAGATATAGACGGGCAGCAGCTGGAGCTGTTGGAGCAAAGAAGTTGTGTGCTTCCTGTTCACAGTCCTAGTTAATCTTGCTGCAGCTCTTCATGACTAATAAAAGTTCACGGGGACAGACTTGAAAATGGGTAGAGGAGTGCACCTGAAAGATTAGTCTAGATTTAGTCATTCCCAGTGGAAAGCATGTGACTGAAGTAAATCAGGAGTAGCACACTAAAGGAGCTTTCCATCCTGCAACATCTTGTTTGGGTAAGTAGGGCATACCTCTGTGCCAGTGTGTATGGAATTGCTTCTTACATGATTCTGTGTATGTAGAATTGTGTAACTATTGTCTTGTGCTATGCTTGGTGAGAGAAAAGGAGATAGGCACTGCTGCTCTTTTCTGCCACCAACCAGTCTGCCTCCTCCACAGTTGGTGGATATCTTTACAAAGAAGCAACCTGTTTCCTCTAGCAGCAGCCGCCTGAAGGAAGCTCAGTCAGCTGTGATTTCTGAAGATAGTATTGACTGAAGGTGGATACAGGATGCCTGTTGTTGTTGTGTGCCTTCAAGTAATTCCTGATTTATGGTGACCCTAATTCTGGAGCTAATAGTATGTGACTCCCTCAAAGTTACCCAGTGGATTTCCATGGTAGAGTGGGGAATTGAATTTAGTCGTGGTCCACAAACCACTACCCCACTCAGGCTCTCGTACAAGATGCTACTGACTACTTGTCTTTTTCTTTCTCCAAGATTATGTGTATGGTGGGTGAAGG
>NW_024830003.1:0-1421 GCF_019175285.1 Sceloporus undulatus
TTATGACTTATATTTCAGTTATATTTTGTTATTTATAGTAAATATCTCCTTGGAGCATCTACTACTTGACGCTCCTTTTACACGTGTTTTGGCTCGGTTGGTGTTTGGGAAGATCAGTAAAGAAGTAGAAATAAGGTTCCTTAACTGGTCCCAGTGTAGATTAAGGGAAACCCTTTTATCATTCACTGGATGATGGAAGCGGGATTTAAGGAAGTTAAGGGTCTGCTGGGCTAAGAGCCATAATGTCTAAATGGCTAATTAACAATTTGTAAGCCACTCTGATAGCCTTTTGGCTGAAGACAGGGGTATAAAATTATTATTGTTGTTGTTATTGTTATTATTATTGTTGTTGTTATTGTTATTATTACAGGGCCGCAGTTTGGCTGCTTGGACCACCGGAGATCATCACAGTGAGTCAGTTGGAAAAGCCCATCTCACTCCAGAAAATAAAGATACTTGAGGCGTTTTCACTCTACGTCTTTCTGTAATAATAGCTACAAAACTGATAATAGCATTTGGGACATTTAGTCTTTTAAAAACAAATATTGCAGATTTAAATGCTGCTTTAAAACCTCTTTCCATCTGCCAGCTTTGCTCTGGTTTTGGGGGAAATGAGAAAGTGTTGGGAGGGAGAGAGGGACTGACAACAGAATTAGGAGATGCATTGCAGGCTATGGACAGTTTGAGGCCAGGAAAGGCCCAAAACACACGGCAGCAATATTCCAGTTTGAGAGCGCTTTAACTGCCCTGGCCCAGTGCTAGGGAATCCTGGGAATGGGAGTTTATTGTGGCACCAGAGGTCTCTGAAAGAGAAGGCTCAATGTTTCACAAAACTACATTTCCCAGAATTCCCTAGCACTGAGCCAAGACAGTTAAAGCAAGAGAAAAGGTTACTACTTTCTTTCAGATCCAGTTTGCCACAAATCCTTTATGAGGCCAGAAACCCCTTTGTTAGGAAACGTACTGTACATCAAATATCTCAGTAAGACTCTATGTCTCCCAAGGCCCCTCCCTCCAGGGCCTCCTTCCTCTCTTTCCCTTAGTCTCTCTCTCTCTGTGACTGAAGGCCACAAACTGCCATCTGCCAAGCACTGAAGAAGAGGCAGCATTTTGTGTTTTGGTAGTCATTTTGTGTTCTGGCAGCCATTTTGTGTTCCAGAGGCCATTTGTGCTGCTTGTGACTTTGGGGAATAATGTTCCGGAACCTTCTCTGAGTTCTCAGTTGAACAGAGGCTTCTCTTTCTCTCCTGAGGCTCCAGAGTCAGAAGGAGGCCAGGCTCCTTGGGCCAAAAGGAAGGAAGTGTGTCTCTTTGTGTGTCTTTTGTGTCTCTTTTCTGAGAGGGTTTTCTTATTACACAGCTCTGCTCCTTCTGCGGAACATGGGTTTTATTGTATTGTATGGATATTTTTTGGATGGGCGT
>NW_024830004.1:0-1421 GCF_019175285.1 Sceloporus undulatus
GTTTTGACTTAATTTCCACATCACTTTTAACTTTATATATCTGATTTCTTTTTTTCTTTTCCTTTAATCTATATACCAGCCATTTCCCTACTTTATTTGCATGTTCAAAATTCTGTAATTTCGTTGCTTTCAATTTATTCCCTAATTCTTGATTCAATTATGAGTCTAACTGTTTTTGGAGCATCTTAATTCTCCCCTTTATTTCTTTACTCTCTAGTTCCTTTGCTAGTTTCACCTCTTCATCTTTCATTTTTGTATTTATTTTATTAATATTTATTTCCTGCTCTCTCCTTTTCCTACAGCTTTGTTGAATGAAAAAGCCTCTAAAAATGGCTTTAGCTGCATCCCAAACTGTTTCTATACAGTGGTACCTCGGGATACGAAATACCCAGGTTACGAAATTTTCGGGATACGAAAAAATCCCATAGGGAATTATTGTTCCGGGTTACGAATGTTTTTTCAGGTTACGAAAAAACTTTTGGTGCTTTTCGGCGCTATTTTACACGGAATCGCGGCTTTTCCCCATTAGCGCCTATGGCAATTCGGCTTACGAAGGCTTTTCGGGTTACGAAAGCGGCCGCGGAACGAATTACTTTCGTAACCCGAGGCACCACTGTACTTACACCTTTATTCAGATTTTCTTTGAAAAAATTTCTGATCATAATTCTGGCTCTTTCACCTATCTTTGGGTCTAGAAGTAGATCTTCACGCATTCACCATTCAAACCTTTTCCTTTTACCCTTTAGAGTAGCTTTCAACATAGTATGGTCTGAAATAGACCTGGGTAATATTTCCATCTCTTCCAAATCTCTCACTAATGATTTACTAACTAATACCATATCAATTCTAGCCATTGAATCATGCCTATTTGAGTAAAACGTAAAATCCATTTTTTCCCCAAATAGTTGCCTCAATGCATCTATTAAATTTAGATTTTCAACCATCTCAAAGAAGGAGTTAGGAAGCTTGCCTTGTCTTTCTTCTATTTCCCTTTTAGCTAATCTGTCCAATCTTGGCTCCCACACTCCATTGAAATCCCCTATTACAATTATGTCTTCATACAGTACTTTAGATAATTTTCCCTGTAATGTGGTATAAAATTTACTTTTATTTTTTAAGGGACAATACACTCCCACGATTAGAATCTTTCTATCCTCTACTATGGTCTCTACTCCTACATAATGTCCTTCATTGTCATTTATGACTTCTTTAGATTCCCATTGATTGTTAATATAAAGTAGTAATCCTCTTTTCCTTTTGGGAGCTGCAGATACATATTCTTTCCCTAATTTGTGTCTAACAATTAATCTTCTGTCCTTTGTGATAATGTGCGACTCCTGAATGCATATTATATCTGCTTTGTGTTTAGTTATGAATGTGAAGACCTTACTCCTTTTCGTAGATGAGTTCAAGCCTCTTAC
>NW_024830005.1:0-1420 GCF_019175285.1 Sceloporus undulatus
TTTCTGTTTTAAAGTTATATTTTGTTAAGTTTAGGTTTTCATTGCTGTTAGTATAGATCATAGTTTATAAATTTGACTGGAGATTGTAGTATAGGTTAGAGAAATAGAGGGGTGGGATTTGTTGCAGCTGGCTCAAATAGTTATGGGAATGATATTAACAGAAAGGGGGTTAGTTTCTGGGGGTGGCAAAGGGGGTCTTGTTACCTGGGGGGCATAGACTGTAGGAATTGGAGGTGGGGGCTAGGTTGGGAAGAGGGTGGTGTTTTAGGTTTTGGGGTTTTAATGTATAGGTTGGCTTGGAGTGGGCAGTTCTGGCTTAAACACTGAATTCCTTCTATGTGTTGTCAATAAAGTTCTTTGCTATTTCAACACACTGGACTCTTTGATGCACAGAAGTTCTGCATTTGCACAAAATTGACACTTTCTTCTCTCCCCAGTCCTCACCTCCATTACCAGCCATAAGAACAGCAGAGGCAAACACACACACACACACACACTGAGAGAGAAAGAGCTATATGTACAAAGCAGAGTCTTCCCAGCCTTTCTCTCCTGAGTCCAGTTCTGCAGCTTGGGCTCCATTCCGGAAGGAAAGATGGAAGGAAGGAAGGATGGAAGGAAGGAAGGAAGAAAGGGCGTATTCCTTCCCTTCTTCCAGAGGCAGACATTATTGTAGAGGCTATAGGTGAGGTGTCCAGTAACTCAGTGAATAAGATCATACTGGATCAATTTGAATCTGTGAGTACTGAGGATGTGGACAAGTTCCTTGGAAGTGTGAAGAAGACAATTTGCCCTCTCAACCCTTGCCCTTCATGGCTAGTCCTCCAAGGAGGAGATGCACTTAGGACTCATCTGAGATGTATCATAGATTAATCTCTTAGGGGACACCCTAGATCCCTTGACATGAACAATTACAGATCCATCTTCCATTTCTAAGCAAGGTGATTGAGAAGGAAGTTGTTCTTCAACTTCAAGCATTCTTGGAAGAATCAGATTATCTAGACCCATTTCAAACTGGCTTCAAGACGGGATACGGAGCCGGGAATGCTATAGTTGCTTTAGTAGATGATCTTTGCTTGAACACCGACAGATGAACTGTGACCCTGTTGAAGCTTTTGGATCTCTCAGTGGCTTTCAATACCATCGACCATGGTATCGTTCTGGAAAGCCTGAGGGAATTGGGGGCAGTGCATTGCAGTGGATCCAGTCCTATCTCTCAAGCAGATTCCAGACAGAAATGCTTGGGGACAGTTGTTCCTTTAAAAGGGAGTTTAAATTTGGCGTTCTTCAGGGCATCATCCTGTCACTAATGCTGTTTAACATCTACATGAAACCTCTGGGAGAGATCATCTGGAGACATGGAATGGAGTGCTATCAGTACACTGATGACACCCAACTATATCTCTTCATGCCCCAGACCACT
>NW_024830006.1:0-1420 GCF_019175285.1 Sceloporus undulatus
GTGAATGCACGCTTGCCAAAATGGCATCTGGAGACTGCGGAGCGTGCGGACACTCCGCTCTCCTGAGCCCTAATTTCAGCCCCAGGGTTATGCTTTTTGCCTGTCTGTATCAGGGCTTAATTACCTCAATATGTTCCTTTTAAGGCAGGACCACCCTTTTACAGTTGAAGTTTCAGTTTAGGATGTTTGGAAAGATGAAGCAGTTCAGTGTCTAACACCTGTTCTTGATGAGCCTCAGGAGCTGGATCAAATGATCCAGGTTCTGTTTCCAACAGTTCTGGGATAGGACAGTCAGCCTGCTCTGTTTCATCTTCAGTCACAGGCTGTACAGACTGGCCATAAAGGCTAGCCTGGGGGTGGAGTCAGAGTGTGGTGTCCACACGACACATGCCCCAACTCTGCACCCAAGCAGGCAAGATGCAGCAGTGTCACATGTGGCTGGTGTCATGGCACTCCGTTTAGATGACGCAGCACCAAAGGAGTGCCGAAAGGCCATGGTGCCGGTGGCTGTGGAGCTCTTTCTGCTCCACTTTTTGAGGCTCCTTTTTGCACCATGAAAAGGCAATATTGGGGCCATGACATGTGATTCCTGCACCCTTAGGGGTGGTTTGTACAGCCACTCAGTTATCTTGGGTCTTCTTTTCCCCTGCTTTGTCTGATGAGGTCTCCTCCAGGTAAACCTCATAGGGTTGATGTAAGCAAATATGTGTTGGTGAATCTACAACTGTGACTAGAGGTGGAAAGAACATTAAAAAATAATTGCAAATTGGTTGGAAAATATATATTTTTGAGTGTTGAGAAACCTGACAAGAAGAATCCTAGACTAACAAGAATCTGCATAGACCAGGACTTATTCTGAACAAAGCTAATATGTGATTGTTTTGTGCAGAAAGCATTGTTTACTACACAAAAAAGCATTTTTTGTACGGAAAATATTATTTATATACAGAAATATTATTTCATGCAGAGAAAATGCTGCTTCCTAAACAGAAAATGCTGTACTTGCAGATTTATTCTGCACAAAATTGACACATTTTTTATTTCTATATAAAATGTTTTTCTGTGCAGGAAATGATATTTGCATATAGAATATTATTTTCTGTGCAGATGATTCTATTTCTTGTGCATAAAATTTATTTTGTATATGTGCAAACAAACACATGTGAATTTTTCACAGAATCAACTCCAAATTGCAAATAGTCTTGGAAAAGTGCATGTGTGGTGAAAAAGGGCCTGGATGCAACTGGAAACTACCCAGGCTTGTCTCCTCTTCCCAGTGCAGCAATACAGTAGTTTGCTTTGTATCTTTCCCCTGGTGGCCAAAGAAGCCAACCAGCCAACCAACCAACCAAAAACAGGTTTTTTTTCTTTTCTTTTTTTTAAATTTTAATTATAAATACACGTAACAGAACAAACTAAG
>NW_024830007.1:0-1420 GCF_019175285.1 Sceloporus undulatus
CAGGGTCATGTTTGGGCCATTTGTCTTGATTTTCATGTTTATAAATAAATTTCTATACGATTTTTTTCCCAAGGCATCCAAGACGGTTTACAGATCTTAAATACTGATTAACCTTCCATTATGAAGCCAAGCCCTCCCTCCAGTCCATCTGCCTTGGTCCAGGCCTCGGAGGTAGAGAGGAACTGCTGGACCTCTTACCCTTTCCCTCCACCACTCCCTTCTCCTTCTGTGTCATGTCTTTTTAGATTGTAAGCCCGAGGGCAGGGAACCGTCTAACTAAAAAGATTGCATGTACAGTGCTGTGTAAATTTACAGCGCTTCATAAATAAAGGTTAATAATAATAACCAAAGACATCTTGTTCAAACAAGAAAACACAGAATGATGATTTTGTCAGGTTCACAGAATCCTCAGGGGGAAATGGCACAGAAACTACTGGTCTGGGCTTCTAACCTGTCAAAGGACAGGTGGGGCATAGGCACTGTCCCACCAGTCCTCCCAGGCCCTTTCTAGCTCAGTCCTAGCCTGGAGTTCTTTTTTATCTATTGTCATCATAATTAAAAATCTTTATGGGTTTCTTACACTGTGTTTATAGGAACAGTAAACAATAATTTTATTGTTTTGACCATAGATTGTGATGGGCAACACTTATCTCCCAGAGTCCTTGGAAGTCCTACTCTTTAAACAAAAATATTTGGCTGCCTGCACAACTTTCTTTAATTTTTTTTTAATGTGGGGAGGGAGTAGGTGTGTATTTGTTTGAAAATGGAAGTGGGAAAATGACCCTCACATTTCTGAAGGAATGGTGCAATCATGCCAAAGAACATAAACTAAGGTCTGAATCTGTCATGGATCTAGAGCCAGCAAGTGTTAGGAGAGACACTATAGTAGGAAGAAGCAGTTATGGGTGAGGGAAACCCATTCAGGCCATACACAGGTAATCAAAGGAGTTCATCAAGCTCGAAGGGAGGTACAGCCTCGAAGTCTCAGTCATTCTAGAATATGTCAAAAGAAGCAAGCAGTCATGATACCTGATGCCACAAGGAAAAAACAAAAAGATAAATATTAAGGTCAACAATCCAAATAATCGATGAGCAGGAAGTGCACAAAAAGCCGGAGAGAAGGAACTACAAACAACAACAAAAATCACTACTGCTGCTGGATTTATAGTTGTCTGACTTGAAGATGCCTGGTGCAGATTGCTCAGAGTTTCTTGTTTCAGAGGCTTCTTTGTTACTGTTCCTTGTCCTGATGACATCCCACAATTCTGGCTGAGGTGCAGGCCCACTCTGCTCATCGCTAGCTGCTCAGAGATCTTTTCTGTATCTAACTCTGCTACATCAGATTACTCAGACTCTCTGGGGTGAATTATGACAAATCCAATTGTTAATTCCAACTAGAGTACAGTCTGCCCTTCATATC
>NW_024830008.1:0-1420 GCF_019175285.1 Sceloporus undulatus
CTGAGCTATACTCCCTTCCCAATGGGTGCAGGAGTACAAAGCGGCTGCTGGCATTTTGTCTCCTGAATCCCCCTGAATTGGTCTCCTCTCCTGAGGCACAGCCCCACTCCTGCCCCAAAACAGTCTTACGGAGAGGACCCAGTTCAAGGGGGAGATGAGTGTGTCTGTTCATACCTTTTGTGAGAGTTAAAGTGTTAAAGAAAGCTTTTCCTCTGCTTTGGTTTTGTGAAAAGACACCAAATGTAAATCCTTTCCCACCTTTGCAGGGGATGGGGCCAGATCAGTGGGGTCCCTAGGCTTGGTGTCACCCGGTTTGGTCACTCCTGGTGTCACCTCCATTGACCCCCTCCTCTAAGAGCCCCTTCACTAAGAGCATCCATTAAAGAGCATTAAAGGAGCATAGAGTTGGAATAGAGCACATGGCAAATGGCAATGGAAGGCAGAAGGTGACAATGCCTAGGAAACTAGTCCTCTGAGTCCCAGCCATAGTAACTCCTAGTAGTAAATAGTCCAGGGGCTGAGGGGGATCTCCTTCCCCAAAGTGTGGGGTAAGGACCGGTTGCCATGGGACTGTGGGCCCCATGACCTCTGAGCAAATCTATGGGATACGCTGCCTCCAAGAGCATTGGAGGAGTCTCTGGCTGGATGGCCATCTCTTCGGAGGACTTGGAGGGCAGAATGGGGCCGAATGGTTGGCCCTTGAGGCTCCCTTCCAGCCCTAGGAGCCTATGAAGTCTACCTTACAAGGCTGTTGTGGGAGTTCATCACAAGACAATTACTACACAAAAATGGCCACCTTTTAGCAGCTTACAATAAAAATATCCATACAATACAATAACAACATCTTTCATTATATCCCAAACCCGTCCTAACACTCCCATCCAAAATAAAATGCCATTAAAGTATTGGACAGTTATTGAAACAGTTATTAAAAACAGGGATAGTAGCCAAACCCCTATCTTTGTGAATAAGAATCATAATTATAAGGCTTGTATTAAAACTATCCTCCCATTTCTGATCCCTTTTAAAACCCATCTTCCCCAGAAAGAGCAGAGCTGTGTAATAAGAAAACCCTCTCAGAAAAGAGACACAAGACACACAAAAGACACACTTCCTTCCTTTTGGCCCAAGGAGCCTGGCCTCCTTCTCTCTCTGGAGCCTCAGGAGAGAAAGAGAAGCCTCTGTTCAACTGACGCCTCAGAGAAGGTTCCGGAACATTATTCCCCAAAGTCACAAGCAGCACAAAATGGCCACCAGAACACAAAATTGGATTCCATCCAATCAGGGCCAGGGATGATGGGAGGGACGGGGACTCCATCCAATCAGTGCCAAGGATGGTGGGAGGGACGGGGACTCCAGCCAATCAGGGCCAAGGATGGTGGGAGGGATGGGGATTCCAGCCAATGGCAGCCCTCAGAGT
>NW_024830009.1:0-1420 GCF_019175285.1 Sceloporus undulatus
TAAAGAAGGTCAAAGAGTGATCAAATGCTGGTTATTTTCCTTGAAAGTTTGCTTTCTTATACATATGGGATCCCAAGAGGCATGTGGAAGAAGTTCTAGGGTTGCCATAATTGTGCACTAAACCCTTGGAGAAAATGTAGGACAAATTCTAGACCAAACTGTAGAACAACTGCAGGACAAAACTCATCCGAAAATGTAGGACATTTCAGGTCCTCCATTTTCTGAAATGTCCTACGTTTTGGGCTCAGTTTTGTCCTGCAGTTGTCCTACAGTTTGGTCTTTGTTTTGTTCCACATTTTGCCCTGGGTTTTAGTGAATAATTATGGCAACCCTACTAAACAAAAGTTTCAGCGCCCCCCCCC
This sequence comes from Sceloporus undulatus, assembly GCF_019175285.1. Classification (NCBI taxonomy): domain Eukaryota; kingdom Metazoa; phylum Chordata; class Lepidosauria; order Squamata; family Phrynosomatidae; genus Sceloporus; species Sceloporus undulatus. The sequence continues at coordinate 363 of NW_024830009.1, forward strand.
TCCCCACACACACACGCACTATTGCCAAAGAGCATTTTGCCAAAAACACAGCATTTCAAGTCACACATTTCCTAGACAATTATTGCTATGAAATCTCTGGAAAGGAAAGCACTAGAACAAAGTCCCCAAATGCATTTAAAGCCCAATCGCTTCAAATTCACAGAGAGTCACTCACTGCCCAGTTGTCTTCGCCCATGAAAATCAAGAGGGGCACCCAGAGCTTGGCACAGGAATTGGCATCCGTCACAAAGAGGCAACAGTTGCTCTGCAGAGAGGACCCTGCAAGGCCAACAAAGGATACCCATCACTCTGGTGCTGCCAAGGAAACACAGGAGTTTCACTCTTGGGGGGTTGCAACACTGCAGGATTAAGGTCACAAGAAAGCCTGGGTTGTGTAGTTTGCTGTGGCAGAGTTCTCTCAGCAGTTGCCAGGAGTGCATTTGCACATCATAAACTTATGTGCCATCTGAGCCCATTCATTCAGATGTCGCATCTGCCTGGACTCCTCTCTGAGCCTGGATGCCCAGGTCTTAGCACTGGTCAGGAGTGCATTTGCACAGCTTAAACTTGTGCGCCAGCTGCGCCCTCATCAAAGGAGGGGCAGGTGGGTTTTTAGTCTGTTTTTAAGTTCTGCATATTTTATGTGATTATTTATATAGACTTTGTAATTGATTGAATTTTTTAACAATTTTCAATGTTTTAGCTGTGAGCCACCTTTTGTCCCTCCGGTGAGAATGGCGGTATAGAAATGAAATAAAATAAAATAAAATACAGAGGGAATACGAGACATAAGAACGCAAGCGCAGTTCGCACAAAGCTATCTCCATTCGCCTTAATATGATGGAACTAGGAGCAAGATTTGAGCCCAGATGGGAAAGAAGAGAGAAGGAGCGGCCAAGAGATGTAGCTTTCTTTGTGACACACTTGGACCAGGAACTAACATAATGCTCTTCTGCCAGAGGTTTAAGGCAACGTAAGCCCTCCTCAAATACTACAACCTTCTCCATAACTTAAGGGCAAGCCACCAAGCTCTACTAGATAAGGGGCCTTCCCCTCTT
>NW_024830010.1:0-248 GCF_019175285.1 Sceloporus undulatus
CTCTCAGGTTAAACAGGTTGCCCTTAAAATTTGGGCATAACAAAGATGTGGAGGAGGAAGATGTCAGAGGCAAACTGAGGGCAGCTGATGCTCCTTGCTTGAAGCAGTCAGACTGTCCCATTGTGACTTCAGTCTGATGCTCCTTGCCTGAAGCATTGAGACTGTCCCATTGTGACTTCAGTCTAATGCTCCTTGCCTGAAGCATTGAGACTGTCCCATTGTGACTTCAGTCTGATGCTCCTTGCCTG
>NW_024830010.1:348-1420 GCF_019175285.1 Sceloporus undulatus
TTGAGACTGTCCCATTGTGACTTCAGTCTGATGCTCCTTGCCTGAAGCTTTGAGAAAGTCCCATTGTGACTTCAGGCTGATGCTCTTTGCCTGAAGCTTTGAGACTGTCCAATTGCTGTTTCCAAATCCTTCACCATTTTAGTCGCCCTCCTTTGGACATGCTCCAGTTTCTCAACACCCCTTTTGAACTTTGAGACCCAGAATTGGACACAGTATTCCAGGTGGGGCCTGACCAGAGCAGAATAGAGTGGCAATATTAATTCCCTTGATTTAGACAGTACACATCTGTAAATGCAGCCTAAAATCGCATTGGCCTTGGTAGCTGGCACATTGCACTGTTTACTCATGTTCAACTTGTGGTCTACTTGGACTCCTAGATTCCTTTCACACATAGTTTCATTCATCAAGGTGTCCCCCATAATCCTATATCTGTGCATTTTATTTCTCTGGCCTTAATGCAGTACCAACACATTTCTCCGTGTTGAATTTCATTTTGTTAGCTTTGGCCCAGCTTTCTAGTCTATTCAGGTCCTTTTGAACTTTGATCCTGTCCTCTGGGGTATTAGCTACTCCTCCTATTTTGGTGTCATCTGCAAATTTGATAAGTATGTGCCCATTTCTGTCATCCAAGTAATTGATAAAAATGTTGAATAGCACTGGGCCCCAGACAGAACCCCACTGGACACACCACTGGTCACTTCCTTCCAGGATGAAAAGGAGTCATTGTTGAGCACCCTTTGGGTTCAGCCAGTCAACCAATTACAAATCAATGTAACAGTTTCCTTGTCTAGCTTGTTTCATGTTGTTGTTTTACATACTGTTTAATTTGGTGAACTGCTATTAGTGAATTGCCAAGAGTGGACACCAGATGGCGCTCCAGGATAGAAATTGGTGAGAAGCCAAAGAGGCTGCAGTGCCCTGAGTATCCACAAGAGGGCGGCGCTGTATTAGGAATGTTCTTGATTGATAAAACCGAAGTCTATGGGGACTAATGTGATTTTCCCATTGGCTCCCCATTCCTGAGCGGGCGTGGCCTCCTTCCTTTTACCTGGACCTTCCTCCGCTCCCATTG
>NW_024830011.1:0-1420 GCF_019175285.1 Sceloporus undulatus
CCCCCTTTGCTGCCTCTGTGAGTGAAGAAGGGAATTGTAAGTGTACACACATGTACACACACACACACACATGCATATAAATTTATATGTAAATTTATATATGTGTGTAAATTTACAGTGCTTCATAAATAAAGGTTAATAATAATAATAATAATAATAATAATAATAATGGAGAGAAAAAAAGAAAATAAAAGTGCATTTAATTTATCTTTTATTTATGACTATGTCCAGCCATGAGAGCAGTGGTGAGGTCCCTTCCTCTTCCTCCCCTCTGCCCAAGTGTCCAGTGACTGTAGTGCATGCATTCTTTCTTTCCCCTTGATCATTCACTCATGTGGAGATCTCACACTATCTCTCCACCATGCATATATTCTAGATCTCTGCAGGAGCAAGAGAACAAATGATGGAGGAATTTGGGGGGGGGGGGGGTTTCTCCCCCCTCCTGACCACCAGGGGGGAATTTGTTTGCTCCTGCCACAGAAGTCAAAACAGGGAAAAAAAAACACAAAGGGGGGGGGGGGGGGGGGGGGAGAGAAGAGTACAAACAGTAAAATAAGTAGAACACTTTTGTGAAGTGGGGAGGGAGGAAGAGGTAGGGATCCTGCAAACACCACTGGATATCAAAGACCCACTCTATCACTTGAACACTCTCTACTTCTATTTTTGTGTGTGTGTGCTTTAAATGAAGTTGTTCCTGAGAGCCTACATTTTTGGTTTCAAGTCCAGGGATGGTCAAGCACAGAATCTAGAGCACAGAACATATTATCTAGACCCATTTCAAACCGGCTTTAGGACAGGCTTTGGGGTTGAGACTGCCATGGTTGCCTTGACCGACGATCTGCGTCTGAGCATTGACAGGGGGAGTGTGACCCTGTTGGTGCTCTTAGACCTCTCAGCAGCTTTCGATACTATAGATCACGGCATCCTCTTAGACCGCCTGAGGGGTTAGGTATCGGGGGCACTGCTTTGCAGTGGTTCCGGTCCTTCCTCTCGTGCAGGTCTCAGAGGGTGCTACTCGGGGACTGTAGCTCCAGTAAGAGGTACCTCATTTGTGGGGTTCCTCAGGGGGCTATTTTGTCCCCGATGTTATTTAACATCTATATGAAGCCGCTGGGTGAGATAATACGGAGTCATGTATGCTGATGACACCCAAATCTATTTCTCCGTATCTCGTTCGTCGGCCTCGAATTCCGATGGCATCTCTTCTCTCAATGAATGTCTTCAGGCGGTAATGGGCTGGATGAGAAAAAACAGATTGAAACTGAATCCAGACAAGACGGAGGTGCTCATGGTAGCAGCCCCGAAACCAAGAATTGGGTTGCAACCTCCAGTCCTGGATGGGGTCACACTCTCCTCCAGTGACTGTGTTCGCAGTCTGGGGGTGCTCCTTGACTCGTCGCTCCTGATGACAAATCAGGTA
>NW_024830012.1:0-1420 GCF_019175285.1 Sceloporus undulatus
AGTGTGGATGGGGACTGACGTTTTAAAGACACCTTAGAATATCTTCTCTATCTAGTCATCAAAGCTTACAATCACACTATCTCTGTTTTTTTCTTCTTTATATAATTCACAAAAGGTTGTCATGTTTTCAAATAGGTCTGTCTTGGATGTCCCTTCAACAGATTGGTGAACTTGTCTGATGTAGCCTAGTTCCATCATTTTTCTATCCACTCCTCAATACTTGGAATATCCTTCTGTCCCCACTATTTATTTGATTTGCCTTTTTATAGAGTAATTTCAATTTTCTTGACCTTTTACCGCTGAAGCAAGGACATGGTTTTTCAGGGTCCTTTGTGAAAGAACATCTTGGGCCTACTTCACCTCAAGATGAGAGCGAAAAGAAAGGATTGGATTAACTGTGGAACATATTAATTTTTCAATATGTTACTGAGTGCATTGACCTCCGAATTTTCATTTGCAAAAGCAGTCCAATTTAAGGAGAGGTTGCTTTTGAGGCTGGGTCACTATTTCTTGACTATCCTTTTATTCCCTGAAGCAGAATCAGACAGTAGAGTTGGGGGGAAATTCAATTTTAATGAACATTTACAACTGAATTCAATGACATAAGTCATGTTAGTCTGCAGAATCAGTATGCAGAGATCTTTTAGCACCTTTGAGGTTAACTGAAAGAAAGAAATTGGCAGCATGAGCTTTAGTAGACTTCAGTCCACTTCCTCAGATGCATTAGAAGTAGACTGCAGCCTAGGAAAGTTCATGCTGCCAACTTCTTTATTTCAGTTAGTGTCAAAGATGCTACAAGAGCTCATTTTACAACTGAAGTGAGGCTATGGATGATGAGGTGATGAAGTGGGGATATGTTGTGGGGTGATATAAGGTCTCCCCCCAACTCTGCTTTTGGATTCTGCTCCAGGGAATAAAACAATGGGTCAAGATTTTGAAAAAGGTAAATGTTCCCCAATTGATCCAACCCCCTCTTCTCTCTTGAGACATCCTCTCACCTTGAGGTGAACCCCCTTCCAAGATGTTCTTGCACACCTTCCCGCCAAAAGCAGAGTTGGGGAAAACCTTTCCTCACTCTCCTGATAAGATTTCTGTGGGGCTGAGGCATCTGTGAAACAAACAAACAAACAAGTCCCATAGTTGTGTAAGAAAGGGGATGCACTCTAAAATAGAGGATAGTACTTGCCCCTAGGGAAACATATAAGAATATTTGCCCATAGAAAATAATTGGGGATTGTTTGCCCATAGAGAATCATTGGGAATACTTGCCCAACGATCCTCTATGGACAAGTATTCTCCCGTAATTCTCTATGGGCTGATATCCCCCAATGCTTCCCTATGGGCAAATATTCCCGACGATCCTCTTCGGGCCAATATTCCCAATGCTTCCCTAAGGGCCAATATTCCCCAATGATTCTCT
>NW_024830013.1:0-1420 GCF_019175285.1 Sceloporus undulatus
CAGACTTGAGATCCACGTTCTTGCTTTTACATGGAGGGGCGACCTCCATTAATCCCAATGGGGTGCGCCACCGCAGCACACACACCCCATGCGCTCACAGCGATGCACCTCATTCAAGCCTATGGGGCTTGAATATATGCGAGTCTCTGTTTTTGAGCGGGGGGAGGTCTGGAACGGATACCCCCACAAAAACGGAGGACTGACTATAGTAGTTTTTAAAATTATTTGATTTATTTAACTTTTATGCTTCCTTTCTCCCAGAAAGGGACCCAAGACAACTCACAAATTTAAAAAATGGAAAAAAAGTTACAATAAAAGTTTTAAAAACAATTAAAACATAAAATAAAAACTGTATAAAATTACATACATAAAAAAACCATAACTACAACATGCACCCCATAAAAAGCCACCCCATTATTATTATTATTATTATTATTATGCTTTATTTATATAGTGCTGTACATACAAACAATAAAATAGATAAGAGTAAACCTGCCCATGGCATACAATCTAAGAAATAATAGTATAATACATATAAATAATACATAACAATACAGGAAAGGATTCAATAAAACAGGCAATAAAATAAAAACGTCAAATAGCAAATAATAGTATTTTATTATGTATTATGTATTAAAAGCCTGTCTGAATAAAACCATTTTTGCTTTTTGAGATTCTTTTCTCCATGTTTGTTTTTACTGCTATGATTCGAACTAATATAGCTTTCAACTGGGATAATGTAAGTTCCTTCCCACATCCAAATAAGATGTGTATAATATTGAAAATAAACATGGCACTTCAGATTTCCCACTGCCATTTTAAAAAAAATATTTCAACAATCTAGGCAGTTATATGGCTTTTAAGAGATATGAGCTGTCAAGGAAATCAAGCAAAGGGAGGTATGAGGCAACAGAGCACTGCTTGTACAACCTTGCATTGGCTGACTCAGTCAAAATAGTGTGCTTCTCAGAATTGTTTGACATTATCACAAGAGCGTGTGCATGAAGCAGCCTTTTGACAGGATTAACTAAAATGGAAAGCAATGAGAGAACAAAGAACAAAATGTGAGACCCTCAAAAGCAGAAATATATAATGGGCTACAAATGAATAGTAACTTTTCAGGGTTAGCTTAGTATTCATGAAGGTCCCTTGCCTTATCTAAATAAACTGCATTGCTCTGCTTTCATATTTATTACTTCCTTTTAAAAGACACTTTATTTAGGCCATGGGTAGTGACTCTGTGGCTGATGGCTGTTGCTTTACTGCAGCTTCCATCAGCCACAGCCTGCCAAATGAAACTGGAAGTGACCAGAAGGAAACATCGAGATTTAATAGCAGCTTTATTTTGGCCTTTCTGTATGGGCCCATTGTCTTAAGCTAAAGTAATGTATGCTCCTTCATGTTATTTCAACACAAGGGC
>NW_024830014.1:0-1420 GCF_019175285.1 Sceloporus undulatus
AACAACATCACAATTACAAATACACTCATAACACATAAAGCCAGATTCATTGTCTAAATGAAATACAAACATCAAACTGTTGCTTAAATATTATACATATCGGCTTTCTATACTTTGAACTTCCTCTGTGGAGTTGGGACAAGCAAATGTGAAACTTGAAATAAATATAAACCCTATTACATATTAATCGTAAGACTCTTTCTCAATTCTCATATGCGTAACATATTCATAGTAGGAAACCAAAAAGCCGTATTTCTTAGGTATTTGACTCTATGCAATGTAATTTCTGCCCTAATTAGTGTTAATAAATAAGGAAAAGAAATTACCGGTAAAATATTACCATATAAAGTTTAAGGACAGTTCTTCTTTTTTCACAAATTGCATAAATGGTTCCCAATTTTTTTTTTTCCTTGTTCCAATCCAGGTTTCTTATGTAGCAAGTCAATTTATCCGTCTGTATATAGTCCAACATTTTCATAGCCCAATCAGTCCATGAAGGATGTTGGGTTGATTTCCAGTGTGAGGCGAACACAATTCTAGCTGCTGTAATTATATAAAACAATAGTTTACCATAGGCTTTTTCAAGTTTTTCATTCATGATCATGTTTAGGAGATACATTTTGGGATCTAATGGGATTTTTTTGTTGTAATATAAATTGAACTTTTTGGTGAATCATTTTCCAGTATATCTTAGCATATTCACAGGTCCACCACATATGAATATATGAGCCACTGGCTTTATTACACTTCCAACAGGTCGGGTCTTGATTTTTATATATCTTGGCTAATTTTAATGGAGTCAGATGCCATCGATATTGCATTTTTAAATAGTTTTCTCTAATTGCCGTGCAAGCCGTATGTTTCATTCTTACATTCCAATTCTTTTCCCATTGATCTAACATTAAATTTTCACCTAGGTCTTGTGCCCATTTTACCATAGTAGGTTTAATAACCTCACTCTGCAAGTCCAAGTTCAACAAATATTTATATAGTTTTGAGATTCTTCCTTTAATTTTTCCCAAAATAATTTTATCAAAAGCCTGAGGTTCTGAATAAATACCCATTGTTTTACAATCTACTATAAATCTTTCCTTTAGTTGGCGATATAAGAACCAATTAACGGAGAAACCCTCTCTTATTAATTGTTCTAAAGGTTTTAATTTTACTTGTTGTGATGTTAGGTCACAGATTGATAAATCTTTATACGTGACCCATCGATTGCTTGTTATTTCATCGTTTCGGTGGAATGCCTCGTTGATTGAGGCCCACTGCGGAATTTTGGTGTATATCAAAGGCTTAAATTTAAGCCATATTCTCAGCAGGACTTTTCTAATAAAGTGTGCAGTAAACGCTTTGTTAACCCTAGTTTTGTCGTAAAGTAAATACGCGTGGGCACCAAAAATACATCCAACCATTTCTA
>NW_024830015.1:0-1420 GCF_019175285.1 Sceloporus undulatus
TATATATATATATATATACACACACACACACACACACACACTATACATACACAATGTGTGTGTATACAGGTATATATAATATGTCTGTGTAGGTGTGTGGGATATATATAATATGTGTGCATGTATCTATATCTATCTATCTATCTATATTCGTGTGTGTGTGTGTGTGTGTGTGTATATATATATTTATATATATAATATGTGTGTGTATATGTATATATATAGTGTGTGTGTATGTATAATATCTCTGTCTGTTGTTCCTATTGGCAGAAATGAAGGGGAGGACTGAGGAGGGAAGAAAAGAAGGAAGTGTGTGTATATAGACTACATGTGAATGTTATATATATGTGTGTGTGTCTTGCTCTCCCTCATTTAAAACAATGGCAGAGGCAGGTGGCTTCCCTTATTACACAAAAGGGCAAATTCAAGGCTTCCTAGCTGGAATTTATGCAACCTTTGTATATTTTGCAAGGGCAGTACTAAAACAAATGAATGTACTTCTCTATAGGGAATCATTGGAGAATTCTGGCCCATAGCAAAACATTAGGCAAGTCTTCCCTAGTCATAATTCTCTATGAGCAAGTATTCCCCTATGATTCCTTATGGGCAAGTATTCTCCTGTCATTCTTTGTGGGCAAGTACAGTGGGTTGCAGTTTGGGCACTCGGTCTGTAAAAGGTTTGCCATCACTGTCGTACTCCATTACTTTCCTCTCCTTCCTACCCCTCCGCTCTTGCAGGTTTATATGAGGAGATATGGTCTCTCAAACATTCTGGACTCACACTGTGTAGGGCTTTAGAGGTCATGACCAGCACACTTTGAATTGTGCCTGGAAACGAATGGATAGCCAGTGGAGCTGTTTTAAGAAGGGAGTTATATGCTCCCTGTAACTAGTCCTGGTTAGCATTCTGGCTGCGCCATTTTGGACCCGTTGAAGTTTCCAGACAGTTTCAAAAGGCAGCTGCACGTAGAGTGTGCTACAGTAATTCAAATGGGTTGTCACCAAGGCATGTGTCACTGTAGCCAGATCCGACATCTCAAGGAACGGGCGCAGCTGGCTCAGAGTGGTGTCCAGTGTAGAGAACTCAGACAAGGCCAACCATCTGGTATGAACAGTTTTAATTGATCCTGATCACCTGAACTGACACTTGGCCAGTTTAATTGACCTGGTTGTCAACACAATTCAAAGCTTGAACCATACAAGTCTCTTATTTTTATAGGCAGAAAGCAGGTAAGGAAAAAATACAGCATGGTTAATTATCGCATGGTTCATAGAATCATAGAATCGTAGAGTTGGAAGAGACCACAAGGGCGATCAAGTCCAACCCCCTTCTTCTGCCATGCAGGAAATCCAAATCAAAGCATCCCTGACAGATGGCCATCCAGCCTCTGTTTAAAGACCTCCAAGGAAGGAGACTCTA
>NW_024830016.1:0-1420 GCF_019175285.1 Sceloporus undulatus
GAGCATAGGCAGGAACAAGACTGGGGCCCAGGGGGGCTAGCTCCTCCTTATATAAGGGCCGGTCTTTTGTTTATTGTCCCTGCCTACAGGAGCGAATAGGAGGAGCTTAACCCAGAATACAGGAGGTTAGTACCCTGTCTGCTGGGAAATTGGGAGCTTTATGCCTGCAAAGCATGGGCTCACTCTCTCAGCTGCAACCTTTCCACACAATCCTGAAGTGAAACATTTAAACAAAGGTCCTCTTTCAGCTCGAGGAATAAAGACCTACCTTCAGTAGAAGGACACTGACTTCTGCAGCTTCAGAAAGGGCTCTCCTGCAGTCCTTTATGGCCGGAGCTTCCCTGGGTCAGAGGCCTTACTCCTCAGCCTTAGGGAAGGGTTGCTCTGAGTGCAAAGGAGGAGGAAGTCCACAGGTCTGAGGGAGGGAAGGCAATGGGGAAAAGATCAGTGCCAATGGCCATGGAGGGCAGAAGGTCACGCCTAGGAACCTCCTCTGAGTCCCAGCCATTCTAGGAATGAGTGGCAGGAGTGAGTCGAGGGGGCTGAGGGGGGGGGTCTCCTTTCCCAAAGGGAGAGGCAAGGACCGGTGGGACCCTCCCCAGCTAGGGCCCAAAGGGAGGGTCTCTTTCCCCACCTCTCTCTCGCAGCCCCCAAAGCCCAGCCTCCCCACTGGCTCTGAGTCCCTGCCTCTCTTTCCTCAGACCCCACAGGCCCCTTCCTTCCTTCCTTCCTTCCTTCCTTCCTTCCTTCCTTCCTTCGCCCCAAAATAGAGGGCCAGAGGCACAGAGGTACACACTGCCTTCCTTTTGGCCCAAGGAGCCTGGCCTCCTTCTCGCTTTGGAGCCTCAGGGAGAGAAAGAGGAACCTCTCGGTTCAACTGTGGAGGGCTCAGAGAAGGTTCTGGAACATTATTCCCCACAGTCACAAGAAGCACAAAATGGCTGTTGCCTCAGCACTTGGCAGTTGGCAGTTTGAGGCCTTCAGGGACCCCAAAAGGGAGGATGAAAGGGCCCCAAAGTCAGAAGGGACCCCAAATAGGATTTCTGATCCTAGAGAAAAGTTTTCCTGATGGCACCCAATGGCTGTGAGAACACAAAAAGTCCCCAAACAGGATTTCTAAACCTTAACAACACCTAAACATTTTCCTGATGCTACTGAAAGGAGGAACCTGGTCCCTCCTTAACTACAAAAAATAGTGAAAGAGATTACAGTGGTACCCCGGGTTACGAATTTAATTCGTTCCGCGGCGCCGTTCATAACCCGAAAGATTTCGCAACCCGAAAAAGCCATAGCCGCTAGCGCTGGAAAGCCGCGATTTCGTGCGAAAAAGCGCCGAAAAGCACCAAAATTTTTTTTCGTAACCCGAAAAAACCTTCGTATCCCGGAACAGTTTTTTCCTATGTAATTTTTTCGTATCCCG
>NW_024830017.1:0-1420 GCF_019175285.1 Sceloporus undulatus
CACACCAGAAGGCAGCCTCTTCCAGCCAGCACATGGGTGTCAATTTCAGAGAGGGGTAACATCCCCCCCTTGAGGTGTCACCCAGTGCAGTCTGCACCCCCCAGTGACTCCTCTGTTTGTAATTTGATTGGGTTAACATCCAATGAAAAAAATGCAGAACCAGGCAAGCAAAACATGCACTCTCACACAGGGGGCTGAGAGGAGATCCCTAGAAAATTGGCAGAGGTACCTTGCATGAGGAGGCCTTGTTTGCAGAGCCTCGGGTTTTGGGGTTGCTATGGAGGGAAAGTAAGGAGCTTATCACTCAACATTTTAAACCAGCTCCATCCTCCAGGTCTGCAGTCGGGACGCGGGATGCAGGCAGGGATTATTGCACACTAAATCACCACCAAACCGCCAGCCACCATCAGTCCAGGTCCCAGCCGGGTCCCAGTTGTGCTCTGCCAGCAATTTTTAGAAGCTGGAAAGCTTTCTGACTTCTAAAAAGTGCTGGCAGAGGGCAGCTGGGGCCCAGGCTGATGGCGGTCAGAGATTTGGTGGTGATTTACTCACTGGTCAGTAATGGATTAAATGGATCTATTCTAGTTAAGACTAGCCAATAGAATTCAAGCCTAAATGTGATCTTGTGTCAACTGTATAGCGCAATACTGTTGCTTGGCATGTTTATAAATAAGAATCGGACCCAAGTGAATTTGAGACATTTCTCCCTTCCTCAGCTCTTTATGCCCCACTCCACAGAGCTGAGATGCATCCCCAGGCTCACTGGACAGGAGTTGCAGTAAGTGAAAGGGAGAGGAGGAGATAGACAATTTATTTTCATGAATTTCCTCAAATTTAAGTATCCAAGATCCAATATCCATCTTCCCACAGCATTATATTGTGAAGTTTAGGATCCCCAGATACCTGGCTATCATACATCTTACCTATACACATGTCAGGTATCTTATACATAGGTATCTAGTTCTTCTCCGTGTTTATAATTTTGTAATTTTCCATACAGAATTTTTTTATTTTTGCTATCTACACTACTCTCTAATTAGTTAGAAAAATTGCACACATTTGGTCTAGCACTGAAAGTATCCCTAGTCCAGTGGTTCTCAACCTTCCTATTGCCGCGACCCTTTAAGACAGTTCCTCATGTTGTGGTGACCCCCAACCATAAAATTATTTTCATTGCTACATGCAAATATGTGTTTTCTGATGGTCTTAGGCGACCCCCATGAAAGGGTCGTTCGACCCCCAAAAGGGTCCCGACCCACAGGTTGGGAACCACTGCCCTAGTCAATATATCCTCAATAACTTGAGTAGCCATACCCACTGTTCATTTATCCAAACCATTAATGGTTAATGGATTGCATTTAAACAAAAAAGAAGAGATGCCTGATAATTCCAGGGATGGCAATGGTTAGAAATGGAATGA
>NW_024830018.1:0-1420 GCF_019175285.1 Sceloporus undulatus
TGAGGAGATAACAGTCTTTCAAGTAATCTGGACCCAAGCTGTATAGGAGCAGGGGTAGGCAGCCTTTTTGAGCCGGGGGCCGGGTTGCTGTCCCTCAGACAACTGGGGGGCCGAAGCCAAAAAATAAATAAGTAAACAAGTTTTTAAAAATTAAATAAATAAATAAACCGGGACAAATGTAGGACACAAATTTCAAATGGAGGACACTTTTTATAAAAATGGAGGACATGCAAAAAATTTTTGCTGATTTTTAAAAAAATGTTAATATAAATGCATGTTTCGGAGGCTTCTATAGACAATTGCCCCCCCTTCCCCCTGCTTGCCCCCCTTCGCCTGCCGCTTGCCCCCCTTGCCCGCCTCCTCCTGATAGGCCAAAGGCCCCATGCCCTCAAGCGAGAGGCCAAAGGCTCCGGCGGCAATTGGCGGCAGGACCGGGCTGGGGCCGGTCCCAAGGCCTTGCCAGGCCGCATATGGCCTGCGGGCCGCAGGTTGCCTACCCCTGGTATAGGGCTTTAAACTGATAACCAGCACCAGGGTTCAATTCCCAGCTCTGCCATGAAACCACTGGGTGACTTGGGCCAAGCCACACTCTCTCAGCCTCAGAGGATGTCAATGGCAAACCCCCTCTGAATAAACTTGCCTAGAAACCTCATGACAGGGTTGCCTTAGGTCACCATGAGTCAAAAACAACTTGAAGGCACACAACAACAACAAACAACGAAATTTCCTTGTCTGTCAACACACCATGCTCTCCATCCTTCCTGTGTGCTGCTATTTAAATTTTTTAAAATCAGGTACTTTTGATACGCTCATTATACACAAATTGACCCCAATTTCCCCTACTTAATATTATTATCTCAGACCAAATGTAAAACTGAAATCAAACCTGGTCCTGCACTGCAAGATTTCCCCTGACATGTTTCAGAAATTTATGACATCTTAGACCTTGTTTTACTAGATTTTGATAGCACAGTAAAGTTTGTTTATTTGTAAACCTCTGAAGCTGATGTGAAGTCGAAGGCTTTCAGGGCTGGAATCTGTAGTTTTCTGTGGGTTTTCTGGGCTATGTGGCAATGTTCTAGAAGGATTTATTCCTTATATAAAATCCATAGAAAACTCTGAAGCTGCGTTTTTTTTAACATTGACAGTGTATGAAATACTAAATAAATAAATAGTACCAACTGGAGGAAGAGTAAACAATATCTCAAGATCTTATATGCCTGTGTCATCACTGGATGTCAGAATTCATTATCATATTTTATGAGAACATCACAGTGAAGAACAGTGAAGAATCTTATGATACTTTAAACAGTTTTTTTAGCATCAGATTTCATAGACAGCTGTCCGTTTCCATCAATCAGCAAAGTATAGAATAAAATTTCTTAGTGTTTAGGGTACCACCAAAATCCTTTTTTTTTTT
>NW_024830019.1:0-1420 GCF_019175285.1 Sceloporus undulatus
TATATATATACACACACACACAAACACACACACATATATATATGTTTTTATTTATATATATATTTTAAATATATTCATTAAAATATGAAAAATATTCATAAAATATTTTAAAAATTCAATTGAATTGTTAATATATATATATATATATGTTTAAAAGTCCAATCACATCCAATTTTTCCAAAACCTGGAGTTCCGGAAGGAAGTGAAATTCTTGTATAGAGAGCATTAAATTCAATGGGATTTACTCTCGAGGAGACGCTTTAGGCTCGAAGACTGTTCTACAAAGATTTCGCATTTTTTGCATCCGATTTCAGTCCTAAACTGGAGCTGGACTATATTCTTATTTCTTCTGACTTGTTTCTGTCGATAACCCAAAATAATCTCATTCAAAATAAAAACCTAAAAACCCATCTGGACAGATCAGTGCGATATTTTAGGTTGCATCTGCACTGGAGGAATAATCCAGTTTGACACCACTTTAGCTGCCACGGTTCAATGCTATGGGGTTTTGGGATATGTAGTGTGTTGGGGGCACCCAAGAAACAATAAGTCTCTGACCATATGCAGAGTGCATTTTCCACTTTCAGGATGGAAAAACAAAATCCGAATGAAAAGGGATAGTAGATAGTTTAAAGTTCAGGGGGGCTTTGTCCTTTTTGCACACATCCAGGAAAGCACAATGCAGCTGAGGATGATGAGGATGAGGATGATTATGGTGATGGTGATGATGATGATGATTCTGTGCATCTGAGGAAGTAGACTTAAGTCTCCAAAAGCTCCTGCCGACAAATTCCTCCTTTCAGTGAGTCTTAAAGGGCTTACAAGATCTCTCTGCATTACTATTATTATTAGAATTATTATTACCCAGTCTTTAATAATAATTAATAATAACAATAATAATAATAATATGCATCTGAAAAAATAGACTTAAGCCCGGAAAGCTCTTGCTTCCAACTTCTTTCCTTCAGTGCCTCTCAAAGATGCTATAAGATCTCTCTACATTATTATTGTTGTTATCATTATTATTATTAATTTTACCGAGCTTTTCTTAATAATAATAATAATAATAATAATAATAACAACAACACTATAATATGAATCTGAGGATGTAGACATAAGCCTGCAAAAGCTCATGCTTAGACCCTCTTTCTTTCCGTGACTCTCAAAGGGGCTACAAGATCTCTCTACATTATTATCAATAATTATCACCCAGCTTTTCTTAATCATGCGATGAAAATGGAATGAAACTCTTGCAAAGGCCAGGCTGAAGGCATTAGCAAGGCTTCTTCCTATTGTCTGCAGCCAGGTAAAGAGGCAGGCGAAGCTCGTGCCAGGGAAACAGACGTTTCCAGCCTGAAATGGGGGCTTTTCTGATGCCAATGCAACGGACAGAAGTTGAAGGGGGCAGAAGGGTGTTTTT
>NW_024830020.1:0-1420 GCF_019175285.1 Sceloporus undulatus
CCTTTCTGAATGACTGTTATATAGTCCTCAGGTAGACATGGTGCAATCCAAGATGAACTCAATGCTTAAAGGAAATCCTGGTCCAGCGCCTTCAGGCTTTGCATAACCTTGGACCAAACTGGTAGAAAGCAGCTCATACATCTGGCAATCTACACTGCAGAAAGGGCAACATGTTGTCCTTGGGTGGGGAAATACATAGTAAGAAAAAACAACACCTCAAACCTGTGAGAGAGCATAGGACGAAACTTACAATATGGTCATTTTTGAAGTCATATGCTCATTTTCTCGATTCATTAGCTTCAGAGTTTAGGAAGCTTTCTGATACTATCCCAGACATCCTGGGATTCCATAGGATGAAGCCATGGAAGGTAAAGTGAAATCAAAATGCTATAATTGTGTAGTGTGTGTGAACAGGCACTTGGTGCCCTTTTCCTCTCCCTCTATCAGTGAATGATATTGGCTTCTATTCCAGTGGAGAGAAGACCTCACTCCAGGATTAAACCCACATTTTAAAGGTATTATCCAAGGTGCCAATCTCCATCGTCAAATAAGTTCGAAACAGGTGACCCTCTTGTGTATAGCTGTGAAACAAGGCAGATGTCCAGTTTTCACAGTGCTATCATGGCACTTTCTTTTTTTTTTTTTTTGCAGCATTGCTGTGGAAATGGAATGTGGAAGAGGTGTAAGAGGTAGACAATGAAGATCTTGAAATAGTTCAAGATCTTCCATAGCTTGCCTCAGTCATTAATGAGAATGAAGACTGTAGTAAAGAAATCAGAAGAAGACTAGGGCTTGGAAGCGCAACTATGAAGGAACGAGAAGTGTAAAGATATCTCACTGAATACTAAAGTTAGGATGGTCCATACCATCATATTTCTCATTTTCTATATATGGTTGTGAAAGCTAGACAGTGAAGAAAGCTCATAGGAAGAAAATCAATTCATTTAAGATGTGGTGCTGGAGCAGAGTTCTGGAGTGCTAGAAAGACAAACAGATGGGTTCTAGAGCAAATCAATCATAAACTCTCCCTAGAAGCCAAGATGACTAAACTGAGACTGTTGTACTTTGAGAACATCAGGAAAAAGGCATGGCTCACTAGAAAAGACAATTATACTTGGGAAGATAGAAGGCAGTAGGAAAAAATGTAGATCACGTTCCAGATGGATAGACACCATCAAGGAAGCCATAGCTATGAGACTGTAAGACCTGACGATAGGAGGCTGATGATGGGGTGACTTGGAGGTCTCTCATTCATGGTTTTACTATAGGTTGAAGTTGATTTGACAGCAGTTAACAACAACAGATATGGAAATGGAAAGCGTTACATACAAATGGTTCACCAGGCACTGTTTGAAAGCAAACAAAGCCCAGATCACATTTGGCAGTTGACATGAAGGCACACTTCCATTAGTCCTTACCT
>NW_024830021.1:0-1420 GCF_019175285.1 Sceloporus undulatus
GAGGGCAGGAACGATAGATGCATCAATAACAATTTCCATAACAGTAATGATGGCAAGGGTAAGGGTCAGGGAGAGGGAGAGGGAGAGGCAGCGCATGTACTACTGTTTCAAGGTCTCCCTGCTCCAGGAAGTGGCTCAGTTGGAGTTTCAGCTGAAGCCGATAACAAATGCTCCTGACTGTCGCATCGACCTGAGCCGTCAGATGAAGTAATGAATCCAGGAGCACTCTCAAACTGCGGACAGAGTCTTTTAAGGGAATTATGACCCCATCCAGAACTGGCTGACATAACTCCATTCCCGGATTAGGGGTCCCTATTACAAGTACCTTCGTTTTACCTGGATTCTATTTGACTATGTTGGGACAGCAGAGTGAATGGAGGGGGAGAGAGATATCTGTCAGGGTCCTAATTGCAGCCCCTCTTGCAACACAAAAGGCAGTACTTTGAAAAAGGAACAGCTTTTATTGAAGAAGATACATGCAATAAAAGTGACTTTTTTGTCAGGAATGAAAGTATAAACATATAACTTTTATAACCATATCAATTAACCCCACCCCATTAACCAAGAAAGCTAATTAATTGGATAGCCTGTTCCCGCGCAGTGTTCTCCCATCCAGGATTCATGATTAACAATATATATATATATAATATGAAACCCCATCAATCCCAATCTAATATGATACCATATGAAAATATAATAAGCATAAACCCATAACAACATAATACAATATAACAATACCAATAACTCTCTATGTTCCTCCTCCTTTTACAGAGACCAGTCTTTTAAACCCAAGCCTCTGTTAGGATGATTCCCGCACATTCCAATCCTAGCAAACACTTACATTCTTTAGCCATGATCTCCTTTCCTCTTTCTAGTATCTTCTATTAAAGCACATATTAAAACATATTATTTTAACACACCATAAATCCCATCTATCTTAACTCTAATTTAAACCTAAACCTATAACCCTTATGGCATGAATCCCTAAATGAATAAATGTATGAATAGAGGGATTTGTGACATATTGTGACTTCAGGCTGATGCTCTTTACCTGCAGCAATGAGATGGGACCATTGTGAATTTAGGCTAATGCTGCGTACCTGAAGGTTTGAGATGTGACCGTTGCAACCTGAGGCTGATGCTTCTAGCTTGAAACATTGAGGCTGGCCCATTGTGACTTTAGTCTGATGCTCCTTGAATGAAGGATTGAGAGGGTACTATTGTGACTTCAGGATGGTGCTCTTTACCCGAAGGATTGAGACTGGACCATTGCAACCTCAGGCTGATGCTCCTTGTCTGAAAGATTGAGATGGGAGAATTGTGACTTCAGACTGGTGCTGTATAACTGAAAGATTGAGACTGACCTATTGAGCGTCAGAAACAGTGTATAAGGGTTCTGTCACAAAGAGTAAAAATATTA
>NW_024830022.1:0-1420 GCF_019175285.1 Sceloporus undulatus
ATATTCACGGGGGTCTTGTTCCCCTAACCCTAGCGAATATGGAGGGACAACTGTATTTTGGGCAATAGCATCACTACAAAGTCTCTTTTAGGCTGCATGGAAACTTCCCTTGATGCATTCATACTCCCCTTACCCACTCAGCCAGTCCCCCTTTACCTGCTTTCAATAATAAGAATGGACAAGGGTCCAGTACACCTGTAGTGGCTTTTATGTCTCTAAGAATGCTGTCTACATCCCCAAACTGTACAAATATCCAATAATACAGGACAAATACAGTAGGTGTCAAGATTACATCCACTGGGCTTGTGTCAGCTACAGCATCCAAGCCAGAGCAGATCCTAGCAATTTTGTCTGTGACATGTCTTGCAAATTTTTCACTGCGGGAGGTTGAGTACCTTTTCTTCTTGTGGTAAAGGAATACACATGGAAACCCATTGGGTGACCTGAGGCAAGTCAAACTTTCTAAGTCTCAGAGGAAGGCAATGGAAAACCTCTATAAACAAATTGGGCCAAGAAAACCCCATGGTAGGCTCACCTCAAGATGGAAACAATTTAAAAGAACACAGCAAAAGTACTGTAACAAGGTAGATCAGTTCAAAGGTAGATCAGAGAACAGGGATTCCACCTCTGCTGGAGGCAGTTACACTTCTCCTGAAACCTCAGGCTTGCAGTGTCAGTGTCCTCCTGGACTCAACCCTGAGCTTGGATGCTCAGGTTCCCACAGTGATGGGGAGTGCATTTGCACAATTAAGACTTGTATGCCATGACGGCAGAGAAGTATAATTTCTTCTTCGTGGTCTCTGCGAATCACACAAATAGGTTATTATGTGCCTGTGCAGCAAGGCTTGGAAACTTCTAGAATCACTCCGTTTTGCCAAGGGGGCTTAACTTTAATATGCAGCCATCAGTAAATTTGGGTGGTAACAGAATAACCAATTTGTATGAATTCTCAGATGACCACTTGAAGAAATATAGGCCTGATACAGACAGGCGAAAATAAAGCTGCTTCGAGTCACTTTGGAGTTATGCTGTTTAAAAGATACATGCGTCCTAAGAGTCTGGAAGCCGCACCAAAGCCATGATCCTGTCCTAAGGACTGTAGTGCAGCTTTGGTGCAGCTTCCAGACTCTTAGGACGCATGCATCATTGAAACACCATACCTCCAAAGTGACCTGAAGCAGCTTTATTTTTGCCTGTCTGTATAGGGCTGTAGTTACATGTTTGGTTGGATCCTGGCAATGTAATGTCATGTAAGCTATTGTGCAGCAGCCCCTGCTCCCTCCCCAACTCTAGAGATGGGAGGACAGTCAGAGCATCTGTATGGTTATGGCAGTGTGTAATGCTGTCTGGTTTGTATTGATGTTTATAGAAATATGAATTGCTTCCTATTCCTTCTACTGTCATATATTACTGGCTTATC
>NW_024830023.1:0-1420 GCF_019175285.1 Sceloporus undulatus
GAGAGAGGAGACGCCATCCTCGGTCACTGCATCAGTCGGAGACATAGAGAAGACTATTTGGGTGTCATCAGCTTGACTTTGTTTGCACCAGAGACAGAGAATCTAGTGTTCTTCAAATGTTTTGGTCTGTGACATTCATAAATTCCATCCAGCATGGACAATAGTCAGGGATTTCAGCAATCCAAAACACCTGGGGCCACCAGATTGCTGGCTGCTAGTCTATGCTGATTATCACAGATACTCTAAAATGTCATATGAAGTTTTTCCCAGCCCTAAATAGAGAGAACCAGGATAGAATAGCTGTCTTTTGCATGCAGAACATGCTCTACCACTGAACTATGGTCCTTCCCCAAATATTCAAATTCTTTTCTGTCATGACTTGGATTTGGGCCATGTTTGCTCCAGGCACAACACAAACTACTCTATGATCACAGCAAGCTACCAGGTAATATTTTTCCCAAAAAAGAGAGAACTCAACCAAATTCTCTTACATTATACCAGAAGCATATCAAAAAGACTTAACAAGTCAATTAAATCACCAAGGAACAAATTATGCAGAGAGAATAAATGGAGTGAAACTTCTCTTTAAGTCAGCAAGAGTTTTGCTTGAGTAAGAACTGCATACATTTTCTTTAGCTTAGTTCATGAGGTATGCAGGACCAAAACATAGAAATTATTACTGTGGCTTTATGGACTTGCTACATTGTCATCCCAAGAGGAGAGAAGGACCCACACCATAAAATTTAGGAAATGAATATGAATATAAGTTTCTCTCTGACATTCTTGATAAATTTAAACTATGATAAAACCTGGTAAATTACTTTGAAAAATTAGCTTCAGATAGAGTGATGAGTCCCCAAGATACAGTAATAATTACAATTATATTTTAAATGTTTACTAAAAAAAGGGTGGAGAAATTGTACCAAGAAAATTGCTTATACTTTATCCCTATACATAAATACTTGAGATATAATCACAGTGAAATCAGTAGGACTTACTACCACATAGTAAGGGTTGTACCCAGGCTTTTTGTTCCTATTGTACCTTTTGCCTGAATTTTTGGAAATGCATCTTGAAAAGTAATTAGATTTGTAGATCTTTAGGTTTCTGTATTCTCTGTTCTGTCTCTAGTAATCTTCACATATATTTTTTTCTCAGCTTTTAAAGCACCCTTCTCCACTTCCAATGATATTTCTGAAGGTCTGAGAAGAAGTAGAAAAGATTTGGAAATTCAGTTTAGGGAATAAAATTTTAGACACACATTTTGAATTACTTTTCCGATGGCATCATATTGCAGGGCTGTGCTACTGATTCAACTGAATCCTAAACTCTGAAGTGAATCGGGACCAATTTGTAGCACTCCTATATTGTAGCAAATTGCCCAAATTAGGTCCCATACTAGAACAGCCTGATTTGGCAA
>NW_024830024.1:0-1420 GCF_019175285.1 Sceloporus undulatus
CCACCTGGAGAGATCATCCGGAGGTAAGGGATGGAGTGTTATCAGTAGACTTATGACATCCAATATCTCTCCATGCCCCAGTCCTAAGCGTTAACTAAGGAAGGCATTTCCCCTCTGAATGAAGGTTTTGAGGCAGTAATGGGCAAGATAAGGAAAAACAAATTGAAAGTGAATCCATTTAAGACAGAAGTACTTGTTGTTGGAGCCCCTAACCCAGGTATGGAGGTTTGTCAACCGGTCCTGGATGGGGTCACAGTTCCCCTAAAGGACTGTGTTTGCAGTTTGGGGGTGCTCCTGGTTCCTTTGCTCCAGATGTCAGCTCAGGTAGATGCGACGGTCAAGAGTGCCTGTCATCAGCTTCGGTTGATACGCCAGCTGCGCCCTTTCCTGGAACCTGAAGACCTAAAAAACTATGGTGCACTTGCTGGTAAGCTCACATCTTGACTTCTGTAATGCTCTCTACATAGGGCTACCCTTGCAGTTAGCCTGGAAACTTCAACTAATTCAAAATATGGCAGACAGAGTGGTCACGGGAAAATCTAGAGCTGACTATATCACACCGATACTAAAGTCTCTTCCCTGGCTGCCTAATAATTTCTGGGGACAGTCCAAGGTCTTGGTTATAACCCTTAAAGCCTTTCAGCTTACTTACGGGATCGCCTACTCCAATATAATCTCCCTCACACATTGAGGACCTCTAGTAAAAACTTACTATTAAAAGCTAGGCTCTCTGCAGTTACCCAGAGGACCTTTTCTTCCGCCGCTCCCAAGTTATGGAATAGCCTCCCGGAAGAGATCCGACATATTACCAGTTTTTAAAGCTTTAAAAAGGCCATCAAGACATATTTATTCTGGCAGACCTTTCCAGATTAACATTTCAGCAATCTCCTATTAATTTAATAAACATTTCAACAACTGCTCTAACTGCCTCACCCCTATTATTATTAATAATTGCTTTAATAATTGTTTAAGAATGTAATTGTATTTTATTGTGGATGGGAGGAATTGGGAGGGTTTGCGACACAACAATGAATAGTTGTTATTTACCAATATTTTACTGTTAAGTGCTTCAATCTGTTTTTAGAAGCAGGATATACATAAATAAAATTATTATTGTTATTATTATTATTATTATTATTACTACAATGATTTAATAACAAGCAAGGCAATATGATCAAATTATAATCATGAGTAATGGCCGAATAGTAACTGCCTAAGTGTCCGATCGCTCTCAAATGGATAATTGCAGTTTAAAAGAAAGCTCTCAAAGAAAGAAATGTTGGTTCTCTGAGGTGGATCCGTAACAAGAAAATACAAGGAACACAAGAAGGTAAAAAACAACAACATTATTATCTCAAGAGGAGACTCAAATGTTTTACTTTCGTTTTTATGTGGGACAGAAAATCACGGAGGAAGGCTG
>NW_024830025.1:0-1420 GCF_019175285.1 Sceloporus undulatus
CCGCAGCGGTGGAGGCCTTGAGGAGGCTGGATGCTGGCGCTGGAGGCCTTGAAGGCCTCCGGCGCGGCGGCTGTGCTTCCTCACCGCTGCCGCAGGAAAGGTCCGGTGGCGGTGCTGTTCGGGGCCAAGAGGCCCCCAGCACCGCCATCGGGCTCTTCTCCAGCAGCGGAGAGGAGCCTGGGGCTTGGCCTCTGCTGCCATCGCCACCACCCAGCTTTTCCAGTGACGGCAGAGGTGGAAGCGGCGGCAGCGAACGGAGGCCTTCAAGGTAAGTAAGAGGGAGGGGAGGGAGGGAGGAGGGAATCGAGGGAGGGAAGGGAAGAGAGGAAGGGAGGAGAAGGAAGTTGTCCCTAATGGCGGTGTGCGTGCAAGCGCGCCACCATTGGGGACAACTTCCTGATTTGCCATCCATGTATGGTCAAATCCGCGGATGGCAAATCCGCGTATAAGAAGGGCCGACTGTATTTATATCTGATATCCTACCCTTGAGGGGTACTTTACGATCCTACACAAAGTGGATTTGAGTGGAATTGACAAAACAAGCAATTTCAGTAGATGGTCTTATCTTCTGGTGAATAAAACAAAACAGTGATTGGATGTATGATAATCTCAAAATAGGTGGATTGGGAAGTTGAATGGAAACATGGGAAGGGGTAGGTAAGAAGTATGATCTTACTCGCTTTTGCCTTTGTCTGCAATGTAAGAGGATATGTGGGAATCCTGGGAGGAAGATGGAGCAATCAGCAAACCTATTAGCCCTTATCTTGGTATTACCTGGAACCTTCATATGTCTCCAAGTCAATGTGCCCTTCCCATCGGAAAGTTTCCTGGTATTCCAAAGGTCATTGAGACTTTGTAAGAACATGCCTGGCTTCTGATATGAAAATATGGAAACAGGGAAACCCCATGTACAATGCATGGGGGTTTTGGTATGCTAACAATTATCAGATCTAATAGGCAATTAAAATAACCTACAAGTCTCTGATTGAGGCTCACACTTCTGCACTTTTGCAGGGTATGTTCCCTGAAGTAGGCAGAAGCATAAATCTATCAGGCATGAGAATCATCCGGTTGTTGGTATTTTATTTATCACACGGAGCTTTTTGGGGATTTTCCGGCTAAGTTCCGGCGTGACTGCACTTCCAACAATGCACATTCATGTTGTAAAGTGAATGTGTTATCATATGCCATTCCTTTCTATGGGAGCTCCTTGCAAGGTGCTTCCGCAGTGATTCCAAAGTAACCCCTCATTTTGGTAAAGTGACTTCACAAAATTCGCTTCCAGGCTCACTTCAATTGCACTGCGAATTGATCTGGTGTGGAAAACCACTCTGATGTCACCCCCTTGGCCCCCTGCATCCTGCTCCTCCTTCATGCCATCTCCTCCTCTCTGCCAACCAGCCAATCCCATCATCCCCTG
>NW_024830026.1:0-1420 GCF_019175285.1 Sceloporus undulatus
TTGGGGGGGGGGGGAACCCATAGTCTTAGACAGGGGTCGGCAACCCCCGGCTCGCAGCCCGGATGCGGCCCGCGGAGGCAGCAGGACCGGCCCCAGCCTGGTCCTGCCGCCGCCACCTCCTCCTCCTCTGCCCCAGGCCACGCGGCCCTCCTGCTCCTCCACCACCCGGAGCAGGAAGAGGAGGGCCGCGCAGCCTGGGGCAGAGGAGGCAAAGGGGGAAGCCCCGCGCTGCCCTCCCTGCTTCCCCGCGAGGGCCCTTCAGTAGACACTTCAGTGTCTAGGTGCATGTAGCCGTAGATGATGAAACCATGTGTCTGGATTGCACAGGGGACACATGACATGGTTACACACCTGAACTCACTGGGTTTGGGAGACCACATGGTCTGGAGTCTATATAAACCCAGGCGTTGCAAGGGATAGCTTGTGGGTTTGTAGTAGGAGTTGGTTTGGTATGGTTTAGAATTTTAGAGATCTGTATTTGTATTATAGTACTGTAAATAAAGAGCACTTCGGGGACTTTGTTTCTCTGGTGGTTTATCAGAAGAAGTCTAGCATCAGTTTTCTGTGTGTTCCCGGAGGTTCCTGCATTGCTTCAGTTCCTGGAAGACATCCAGTTGCTGTTATCCCAATTGACTTTGGAGCCACGCTTCAGCTTCTAAAATTGCTAGCTCTGCTACAAAGGTCTGATTTAACCCCAGGACTCATTTGAGTTGCTGACAGTGGTTATTGGACCCCAGCAGTTGCGCTGACAAGGTTATGGGCCCAGAAGCGCCTAGAAGTGCCTGAAGTTCCAGTCTGTGAGGTGCAGTTTATTGGTCTCCAGTGCAGTTCTGAAGCCAGCAGGTGGTGAGTGCTGAAGATCTCTGTTTGCTGTTTGAGTGCACACAGCGGTGAGAGCCGGGAAGCAAGATCCAAAGCTGTTTAGCCATGGAGGGTGTGAAGTTTCCCAAGCTGAATGATACCAACTACTTCAGTTGGCGGTATTATTGCCAGTCTCTTCTGATAAGAGAGGGACTTTGGAATGTCGTCCAGCACAGAGCTACTGCTGCAGAAGCTGCGGACCATGCAAAAGCCAGAGCCACAATTTTACTGACTATTGAGCCGGGAGAGATAACCAGAGTGTTTGATAAGCCGACTGCAAAGGCTGTGTGGGATGCTCTGGGAGAGAACCATCGGGCACAGTCAGAGCTGTCTCAAATGATGTGTTGTGCTAGGCTTTATGGCTGCAAGATGCAGGAAGGAGAGCCAGAAGAGCAGCATTTGAGGAGGATGCACAACTTATTTTTCCAAGTGCAGCAAAGAGGTGTGGACATTCCGGATGAGCAATGAGCCTATATCCTTCTTGGCAGTTTATCAAAGGAGTATGAAAACATTCTCTTCAGTTGCCAAGGTTTATTTAGGCACCAGATAACCTTGGAAC
>NW_024830027.1:0-1420 GCF_019175285.1 Sceloporus undulatus
CACATGTGGATTTCTTGTGCTCTTTTTGTCATAGGACTGTAGCCCCACCTCTGAGTGCCTTGAGCACGCATTCTCACTTCATTTACATGTCCTTGAGAGCCCTATTTCTGCCATCAACCTCTCATGACCTCTGGTCCAAACTCTTAAGGAACCAAGATATAATTTCAAAGTCAGAAAGGAGAGCTGGGCACACATGTGTTCATGTGTGTGTAAAAAGGGGTGATGAGATGGCTGGCAGGCAGTGCTGGCATGTCCTGAGCTATATGAAAACATGGCCTTTGGGAATGGAGAGGCAGCACCACAAAATTGTTGTTGAGAAGTGTATATCAGGTGAATGCTACAACTCTTTAACTGCAAGCCTATTAGCATCCTTACCAAAGTGGTAGGCCTGTGCTTAGCCCATACTTTATGTAGGTATAAGAGGAAGTAAGGGTAAAGTAAGAGAAAGAGTGAATTGAAGAAGAAAAAGCAGAGGAAGGGAAGAGCAAAGTGTAGGAAGGTATGGATGATTAATTGAAATGAATGGGAGAAGAAGGGATGAGAAGAAGAAGGTGTGAAGGTATATGGAGGAGGAGGATAAGAAGCTATGGGGAAAGGTGAGACAGATGGGAAGGAATGTGGAATGGATATGTAATGATGGGAAGATAGAGAGATAAAAGATGGATATGCAATACATAGTATAAGTCCTAGAAGGGAACAGAATGATTATTAATTAACTGGGATGAAAGGAGTAAGGTAGTGAAGAAATGTCAGTAGACTATTTGATGTTATTGTGGACAATAAGATGTTGAAGCGTTTGGAGTGTTTTAATATTTAGTGTGTTTGTATATTGTTTGCATATTGCTGAAATGATGAATAAAGATATTAATTTTAAAAAAACAATTAGAATTGTTGCTTTTAAATATATTTTTTTAAAATACCTGAAGTGATGCAAGCCACTGGCTTGTAGAACACATTAGGCTCTATTCCAATCCTTTTCCTTCTCCTCATGTCAATATATCAACAAGAGAGCACCAACAGAAACATGAGGTACAACATGAGCCTATATTTGGTTCATGTGATGTTCCTTCTTCACCATTTAGTGAGGCCATATCTCTGTAACTATAAAGGGTAACCCTACCAGTATGGTTATATGGCAAAAGGAATGGTGCTATTCCTGGTTAAGTTACAACTCTAATTGAACTTAGGCTGTATCTGCACTGCAGAAATAATGTCATTTGACACTGCCATGGCTCAATGCTGTGGAATCCTGGGATCTGTAATTTGTTGTATCAACAAACTCTCTGCCAGAGGAGGCTAAATATCTCACAAAACTACACATCCTAGAATTCCATAGCATTGAGCCATGGCAGTTAAAATGGTGTCAGACTGCATTATTTCTGCAGTGTAGATGCAGTCTTAGTTTTATTTTCACCACTGG
>NW_024830028.1:0-1420 GCF_019175285.1 Sceloporus undulatus
TTCCTCTTTCCTGGAATTGGGCTCCCTCCAAAATGGAGAAGAGGCAGCCTCATCTCCTGTCTGAAGATCATGCATGAAAACTGGAAGCTCAATGCCAGGCCCTGATGTATCGTATCTTTACTGCCACGTGTAAAAAGGGCAAGGAAAAACACCTGTTACAGGAGAAGAAAGCAAATAAAAACTGATCCTTTCTGGTCTAGGTTTAGGTCCTGGGCAAAAGAAGGGAAACCAGGATTTGACTTTGGAGTTAGCGAATGTTGTGTGGCCTGCCCTGCCTGACCGGGGGCCTCCCTGGGGACCAAATCCATCACCTTCTCTTCCCCCTCAGTCAGCATTCTCACAAAGGAACCAAATTTAGGGGTCTCCCATCAGCATCTCGAGGCACCCACCTTTCCTTTCCTGCCAAGGAAACCCAGAAGGAGCCCATCTTCCTAAGCAGCCAATGACCAATCCCACCAGCCTTCTAAAACCCTATTCAGGCTCCAAGCCAACCGCTAACAAATGTCCAAGTTCAGGGCTGCTGTAACTGTCTGGCTGAATGCTAGGGAATTCTGGGAAGTGTAGTTTTGTGAGATATTTAGTCTTCTCTGTCAGACAACTCAGATGCCATAATAAACTAAAATTCCCAGGATTCCCAAGCACTGAACTAGGGCAGTTAAAGTGGTTTATTTCTGCAAACTGGATTATTTTTGCAATGTATTTTTGACATCTGTTACTATTTGAGCAGATCCACAAGGCTCTGTGGGTTTGAAGGGAAGATTCATCATCATCATCATCATCATCATCATTATCATCATCATAATTTCTGCAGTGTTTTTGAACCAGATCTGAGAGAGCCCTGCAGCCTGGATCTGCCCAAATCCCAAATATTGTCCTCTCAGCAAAGCCTGGAGATATTAACCTTTAAGGACCAGAGCTCCTCAAAGGCTGACTTTCCCAGTCTCTCCTGACAGACCCTCCTGGACCTAGAGCAGCCTCAAAGAAAGGGGTCCCATTGAATGGGGAACCCATGTCTTTCTGAGTCTGTGGGTCCAGAGGAGGAGGACTGTTTTCCAGGACCCTCTTCCTAACCTCACAAGGCATCTTCCTAACCTCACAAGATCAGGCAAGCAAGATCTGCTTTGCTGTTTGCAAAAAAAAGATGGAAAAACAATGGGCCCTTGGTATCCTTTGGGATTTGGTTTGGATAGCAAAAGGTGCTCAAGACCCATTATATAAAATGGGTGACCTTGGGTAAGTCACACTCTCTCAGCCTCAGAGGAAGACCAATGGCCAACTGGAAGACGGAAAACAGACACACATCTACATGATGGGAAATGGCATTCCTTCTGGGCCATGAAACCCACTGCAGGGGAACCTTGGGCAGCAGACATTCTCTCATCCTCAGAGGAAGACAAAGGGCAAAGTGGAAGGCAAACTT
>NW_024830029.1:0-1420 GCF_019175285.1 Sceloporus undulatus
TTTTTTTTTCTTTCTGAGGCTTTTTTTATCAACCACCCCCTGATTACCGCCTTCATTGTGTCCCAGACAATTTGGAGTGATGTTTCATTATTTTTATTTTCTTTAAAAAAGAGTTTAATACTTTGTTTTAACTCTTCCACGATTTTTTCATCCTTTAATAATACCGGGTTTAAATTCCAATTAAATTCCCTCTTTCCTATTCTAAGGTCCATTTGCACCGGACAGTGGTCCGACCAGACTTTCGGTATAATAACAATTTTATTTATGTCCTTTATTAAATGTATTGAAGTCAGTATTGTATCTATCCTGGACCAAGTTTTGTGTGGGTTCGAAAAAAAGGTGAAATCTCTCAATGTCCCATTTTTATTCTCCAGGCATCCTCCAAAGCATGATGACTCATTAATTCAAAAAACTCCTTTGGTAGTTTACCCTGATTTTTTTTTCTCCAAAAATCTATCCAACTCTGAGTTGATTACACCATTCATATCTCCTAATATTATTATATTATCCATTTCCATTTCATTCAATTTCTCCTTTTCCTTTTTGTAGAATTGATTTTTATTATCGAGTGGGCCATATATCCCAACTAACCCGTATTTAATCTCTCTATATCTAATCTCTACTATTATATAGTGGCCTTCATTATCAGAAAATATTTCTTTTACCTCTAATTTATCTTTAATATATAACACAACCCCTTTTTTTTTAGTTTTAGCCGATGAAATAAATTCTTGACCTAATTTCACACAACGTAGGTGCTTTTTATCTTTCTCTTTAATCCTAGTTTCCTGGAGGCAAATAACATCAAGTTTTAGTTTTTGTAGGTAATGGAATACCTTTTTTCTTTTCTGGGGAGTGTTAAGTCCCTGCACGTTCCAAGTGAGGAATTTCAAATCATCCATCTTGTCCCGAGTGTACCCTCAAAGGATAACAAAGACTACCTTATAATGCAACAACAAAAAATTTTATTAATAGAGTAAAATGTTAAAAGGGAGATCTCTGGAGAGGGAAAAGAAAGATAAAATAGGTTTTAGAGTTATAGCTGGACTCGAGGCTCTATTCTTGATCCACTTCCCCTTCCTCCTCTTCCTCTTCTCTCCTTAGTCTGTCTTCTTCTTCTATCAAGGATTGCAAGTCTAGGTTCGCCACCACTAATGGAGGGTCTTCGGTTGTGATCTGGTTTATTTCAGCAATTCCCCCCCTTGGTGATTTAGTCTCGCTTTCTTTGTTCTCTTCTTTCCTTTGTTCTGATGCACGCCGTAGAAAAGCTCTACCTTGTTCTGGAGTGTTTATCTTTATTCTTTTTTTCCTCCACCAAAAAGTAATTCCTTCCGGAACTTCCCACCGGTAAGACACTCCTTCTTTCCTTAGGAATGTAGTGAGGCCATTATAGTCTCTTCTTTTACGGAGAATACGGCCC
>NW_024830030.1:0-1420 GCF_019175285.1 Sceloporus undulatus
TAGGATAAGACGTACCTGGTGTAGCCTGGAGCATCAGCATGGAGAGATCTCTTGTAGGACCTTTTGAGAGGGAATAAGGAATGGTAATGCACTAATATGAGGAGTCAAACAAGGGCCCTCACTAACTATTATTTTGCCCAGTCTTAGGATAAGACATACCTGGTGTTGCCTGGAGAATCAGCATGGAGACATCTCTTGAGCACCTTCTAAGTGGGACGAAGGAACGGTAAAGCATTAATATGAGAAGTCAAACATAGGTCACCCTTGACTATTCTTTTGCCCAGTCTTAGGATAAGACATACCTGGTGTAGCCTGGAGCATCAGCATGGAGAGATCTCTTGTAGCACCTTCTAAGAGGAAAGAAGGAACAGTAATGCATTAATATGAGGAGTCAAACAAGCGCTACCCTTAACTATTATTTTGCCCATACTTAGGATAATACGTACCTGGTGTAGCCTGGAGAATCAGCATGGAGAGATCTCTTGCAGCACCTTCTAAGTGGGAATAAGCAACGGGAATGCATTAATATGAGGAGTCACACAAGGGCCATCCCTAACTATTATTTTGCCCAGTCTTAGGATAAGACGTACCTGGTGTAGCCTGGAGAATCAGCATGGAGAGATCTCTTGAGCACCTTCTAAGTGGGAAGAAGGAATGCAAAAGCATTAATATGAGAAGTCAAACATAGGCCACCCTTGACTATTCTTTTGCCCAGTCTTAGGATAAGACGTACCTGGTGTAGCTTGGACCATCAGCATGGAGAGATCTCTTATAGCACCTTTTAAGAGGGAAGAAGGAACGGTAATGCTTTAATATGAGGAATCACACAAGGGTCACCCTTAACTATTCTTTTGCCCAGTCTTAGGATAAGACGTACCTGGTGTAGCCTGGAGCATTAGCATGGAGAGATCTCTTGTAGCACCTTTTAAGAGGGAAGAAGGAACCGTAATGCATTAATATGAGGAGTCACACAAGGGCCACCCTTGACTATTCTTTTGCCCAGTCTTAGGATAAGACGTACCTGGTGTAGCCTGGAGAATCAGCATGGAGAGATCTCTTGTAGCACCTTCTAAGTGGGAATAAGCAACAGTAATGCATTAATATGAGGAGTCAAACAAGGGCCACCCCTAACTATTCTTTTGCCCAGTCTTAGGATAAGGCCTACCTGGTGTAGCCTGGAGCATCAGCATGGAGAGATCTCTTTTAGCAACTTTTAAGAGGGAAGAAGGAACGGTAATGCATTAATATGAGGAATCACACAAGGGCCACCCTTAACTATTCTTTTGCTCAGTCTTAGGATAAGACGTACCTGGTTTAGTCTGTAGAATCAGTATGCAGACAGGTCTTGAGACTAAGGAAAAAAACAATAATGAATTATTATTATTATTATTATTATTATTATTATTACACAATTATTTAT
>NW_024830031.1:0-1419 GCF_019175285.1 Sceloporus undulatus
TGGAGGAGGAGGAATGGTAGAAAGGAGCAGGAGGGGTGGAGATAGAGGAGGAGGAAGGGAAGGAAGTGGAGTTGGAGGGGAGGAGGAGGAGGAGGAGGTGGGAAGGAGGGGAGGGGGAGAGGAGGAGGAAAAAATGAGAAGGTGGAGATGGAGGAAGAGGTGGGAAGGAGGAGGAGGTAGGGCGATGGAGATGGAGAAGAGGTGGAGGAGGTCGAGGGGGCTGCGGTAGTGGAGAGATGGAGGTGGCAGAGGAGGTGGAGGTAGGGTAGTATAGACGGAGAGGAGGTGGAGGTGGTAGTGGGGGTGGAGAAGGTGGAGGTGGGGGTGGGGTGGTGGAAGAGGGAGAGAGTTGAGGTGGAGAGGAGGAGAAGGTGGGAGGATGGAGGAGGAGGAAGAGGTGGAAAGGAGGAGGTGGTAGGGCGATGAGGATGGTGGTGGTGGAGGAGGGTAGGTAGGGTGGTGGAGGTGGAGAAGAGGTGGTTGTGAAGAGGTGGTAGTGGAGGAGGTGAAGGTAGAGTGATGGAGATGGAGAAGCAGTGGAGAGGAGCTGGGATGGTGGAGGTAGTGTGGGTGGTGAAGGAGGTGGTGGAAGAAAGAGGAGGAAGAAGAGGAGAAGATGGAGGGGGAGGAAGAGATGGAAATGAGAGAGAGAGGTAGGGCAATAAAGATGGAGAGAAAGTAGATGGGGCTGTGATAGTGGAGGAAGTGGAGATGAGGGATGGAGATAGAGAAGAGGTGCAGAGGAGGTGGAGGTGGTATTGGAGGAGGTGAAGAGGAGGTCGGATGGGGAGGTGGTGGAGGTGGGGTGGTGGAAGAGAGAGAGAGGAGGTGGAGATGGAGATGGAGAGGAGGAAAAGGAGGAGATGGCTTTGGGTCTCCTCCTGAGCCAGAGGTGGGCTTGGTGCTTGCCTTTTGCTGTTCTGCAGACCCAAAAGGAGCCTCTCTGCTACTTCTTATGGGCTTCCTTCTTCTCCTTTCTGAGCTGGAGGGGGGAAAGTGGGAAACACCCACCCTCGAAAGGATTTGGGTGGATCCTGAGAGGAAGAGGTGGCTAGGTGGGGACATCCCTACCATCATGGTTCTAGTAACGTCTAAACAATGATGCCTTTATCGGGCCAACCAAATGCACAATTACCTGTTGCAAGCTTTCGAAGCTCCAATAACGGGATCATGGTTTGGCTGTTATTGGATTTGCTATATGGCCATCACAGCTACTCCTAGATGATCACTGCTCTAGAAGAGAAAAAGAGAAGGAGATGGAGAATCCTTCTCCCCATCCGTCTCATGGCTAGAAAAATAAAGGGGTCCCCTTAACAGCAATAGCATGTACATTTCTATACTGCTTAATAGTGAACTCAGCACTCTCTAAGGAGTTTATCACACTGGGGCTAATTTGCTCAAATAAAGTGATATCGGAAA
>NW_024830032.1:0-295 GCF_019175285.1 Sceloporus undulatus
CCTCTGAACAGACTGTGAGGGCATCAATGGCTTCAGGGCCTGAGACTGAGCATGTGCACATGCCCCAAAGGCCCCTCCTGAGCATGCGCAGGGATTGCCAGGGCCTTGCTGCTGCTGCTGAGGCTTATTCCGTAGGCAGCCTTTGCAGAAAGGGAAGGAGTGCACCCTTCCTTCCTCTCTTTCTTCCTTCTTTCCTTTGAGGACACTTGGAGGATGCCAGAATGGAGTCCAAGGAGGAGCTGGGCGCTGGAGGGAAAGGGAAGGAAGGAAGGCTCTGCTTTGTACATATAGCTCT
>NW_024830032.1:395-790 GCF_019175285.1 Sceloporus undulatus
ATGCCCCAAAGGGAACAAGGCCCCCCTTTGCCATTCCCAGAAACTAGCCCCTTTCTGTTAATACCTGCCCCCACCTTTCTTCAGACAACATCCCACACTTTCCAAAAGCTATCATTCTCATAACTATTCTAGCCAGTTGTAAAAAAATCCCAGTACCCCCCATCTAGCTGACCTATGCCATGACCCATAATCCCCAGCCAAAATTATAACCTGAAGCAATTAACTATACTAATAGCAATTAAACTTAACAAACTATAACTTTAAAACATAAACAGAGATATAGACAGACAAACATAACATACAAAATCACAAGGTCCTTTTCTTTGAACCATTGGATTGAAAATATACTTTTTGTATTTCTTATTGACAAAAACAATGTTAGTTTACTGCTGAGA
>NW_024830032.1:890-1419 GCF_019175285.1 Sceloporus undulatus
TTGTGTGGCTTCTCTCCTGTATGGACTCTCTGATGTTTCACTAGGTTCGACCTCTGAGAATAACAGTTCCCACAATGCTGGCATTTGTATGGCTTCTCTCCTGTGTGGACTCTCTGATGTATCACTAAGATTGCCTTCAAAGAAAAACATTTCCCACAATGTTGGCATTTGTATGGCTTCTCTCCTGTGTGGACTCTCTGATGTCTCATTAGGTATGACTTCTTAGAAAAACATTTCCCACAATCCTGGCATTTGTATGGCTTTGCTCCTGTGTGGATTCTCTGATGCATAAAAAGGACTGATTTGTAGGCATAACTTGTCCCACAATGCTGGCATTTGTATGATTTCTCTGCAGTGTGGACTCTCTGATGTATCACTAGGTTTGATTTTGACGAAAAACATTTCTCACAATGCTGGCATTTGTATGGCTTCTCTCCTGTGTGCACTCTTTGATGCATCACAAGGACTGATTTGTAGGCATAACTTTTCCCACAATGCTGGCATTTGTATGACTTCTCTCCTGTGTGGA
>NW_024830033.1:0-1419 GCF_019175285.1 Sceloporus undulatus
ACAGCTGTAAAACAGAAGTATGTTGGGAGGTTAAAAGCCCAAAGATGTTCAGTTTAATATAATTAGAGCGATTTTGTATCAACAGTTTTACAATTTAAATGATGACTGCAAGAGAAAACAAATGATTTGAAAGGGTAAGGATAAGTAGAACAATATATATATGCTTTTTACCTATTAACAGATAATTCAAAAACGAATGAGATAGAAATAAAAGTTAGTCAGGTAGTTTGGAAGCAGCGGATGGTAAATGCGAGTAATAGGTTTGTCTTTAACGCTCAGTGCTATGGAATCCTGGGATTTTACCTTTGGACACTTAGCCTTCTCTGCCAGAGAGCTCTAGTGCCACAACGAACTACAAATCCCAGGATTCCACAGGATGGAGCCGAGAGTTAAAGTGGTTTTGAACTGGATTATTTCTGCAGTGCAGATACAGCCGGAGTCGGTTGTAAAAGGGCAGAAGCACCAAAGTCTTGTTTTTACCTTCCTAATAATGGGTTTCCTTTAAAAGAAATAAGCAGTGTGCTTATCTGTCTAATCCTTATTTTTGTTGTTCTTGTTTGTTTCTATGTTTATTTGGTCATAATATGAAATGGTCTGGTCTGTCTCCTTCCTTCTTTCCTGAAAGTCTCTTAATAAGAAACTGGGGAGACTTTTAAAACCTCCCAAAGGAGCTACTTTTGGCCTTTTTTGGGGGACAAGCCTCTTCTTAGAAGCCAAAGTCTGATGTTTGTGAAGAAGAAGAATAAGGCTTGTATTAAAACTATCCTCCCCATTTCTGATCCTTTTTAAAACCCTTGTTCTCCAGAAGGAGCAGAGCTTTGTAATAAGAAAACCCTCTCAGAGAAGAGACACAAAAGACACACAAAGAGACACACTTCCTTCCTTTTGGCCCAAGGAGCCTGGCCTCCTTCTGACTCTGGAGTCTCAGGGAGAGAAAGAGAGGCCTCTGTTCAACTGAGGCCTCAGAGAAGGTTCCGGAACATTATTCCCCACAGTCACAAGCAGCACATAATGGCTGCCAGAACACAAAATGGCCGCCTCTGCCTCAGTGCATTGCAGTTGGCAGTTTGAGGCATTCAGGGAACCCAAAATGGAGAATGAAAGGGCCCCAAAGTCAGAAGGGACCCCAAACAGGATTTCCAAACCTTAACACCACCTAAAATGCCAAACCAAAAGAACATTCCCAGAGTTCCATAGCACTGAGCCATGGCCATGACAGTGGTGCAGAGCAAGAAGGCCCAGCGATGGTAATAATAATAATTTGCTTTGTTTTATTTATATACCGCTATTCCAAAGATCATAGTGATGACATTAATGGTGGCATTAATGATGATGTCTGGCCGCAGCTCCATCCCTCCCCCCCAGGCCTGATATCATCATCATCATCATCATCATCATCATCATCATCATCATCATCAT